>NC_054576.1:809459-828206 GCF_017654505.1 Polyodon spathula
CACTTTTACTCAGTTTATGTGAAAATTGTTTGTCTTGCCACTAAAATATTTTGAGTGTACAGATGTGGGTCAGTCTCTAGTTCTTTAAGCACTCCAAATACTCTAACCAATGTTTTTCTTTATAATGTACTTACTGTGTGCCCTTGGCCCCCACATCAAGCACGTGGGTTGACCTGGTAGGGTGGCTTTCTGATAATAAATGAAAGAGATATGTAATATCCAAAGCACCCATTTTTGGTGTCCAAAGATTGTTGGACAGTCATTGTATAAAACAGCATTTCTAAGGAAAAATAATTTATCTTGAGACCAATTTGTTATGCAAACTGACACCTAAGGCATTACTATATTAATTATTGAAATCAATTATATTTACTATGAGACAACACTTTTAGTACAATGACCTGGAGAACGAACCAGGTACTGATATCACTCTGGGAATATAACAACGTGTGGCAACTCTTATAATCCTATGGGCACTCTGAATGAAGCTACACTTGGATGTTATAAAACATCTTAAGATTTGTACAGTGAGTAACAATGTGGGGACACTATCTGTGCTCTTCACTTAAGCAGTGACCTGCTTCCCACATTTACACACACAATCTGTGACTGACAATATGTGGACACACTTCACACACATTCTGTAACTGACAATATGTGGACACACTTCACACACAATCTGTAACTGACAATATGTAGACACGCTTCACACACAATCTGTAACTGACAATATGGGGACACTGACTATGGACTTCACCTAAACAGGGATCTATTTTGCATATTAACACAGCAACACTGCAACTGACAATATGTGGACACACTAAACACATGTTGTGTAACTAACAATATGGGGACACTCTCTGTGCACTTGATCTACGCAATGAGCTGTTACATACGTGTGGTAAAGTATTGGGACACAATACATGCTAATTAGGTATCTGACAATATAGGGACACATTACACACTTATACTTGCACTGAAAAGTTGTATCTGTAGATTAATGACGCTAATAATATATAATAGATCTGCAGCAAACACTACGTAGCTAATACAGGCTTTGCTGATACTGTACCTGTGTTGCAGTTGAGGTAGACTGTTGTACAGCGTCAGGTGCATGGTCCAACTCAGATGAACAGCCGCTAAACTCAGGTTGGACTGGCTCTGAATTACTCACAGGACTTTCTGCTTCACCCGCAACCTGTAAAAGTATAAAATTGTCAAAATATTCAGAACAGCAATTACAAGTTTAACTTATCTGTATAACAGGAAAGCAGACAAAGCAAAGTTGAAAATGAATAATTAATTCACAGATAAAGGCCACTTAAATAGACAAAATTGGGAAGATATTATCTTCAATACATACAAAAATGTTTAGTCTGAAACCTTTTTATTATCTATTTCGAAAGTTATGATGTACATGCTTACCATAATTCTCCATGGCCAGTTAACAGGACCGTAATTACAGGTTATTTCTTCTCCGCATGTTATGTTTCTGAGCGCAAAAAGGCACAAATGTGGTTTGCCTTCAACATTAATATTTTTCATTTTACAATTGTGTTTTTTGTGTTCATCATTTACCAGTCTTCCCAGTGACAGATCTTCTTGTTCTGCATCAATGCTGCAAAAAGAATACACGTATATAATATGAAGTGACTGGATATTGCATAAGAATGTTAGTATATATCATTGCATTGATCTGATTTAGTGACGGGAAAACAGCTGCATAAACAACACTGGGATAAGGTATATTAGAAAATCGCAACTGTACAGTTATTAAAGCTTGATTATTAATGAGCATTATATTCATTTTAGGCTCATTCTTATTAAACTTTAACACATAAACAATTACATCTGATGCTTTAACTGTTAAAGCCACGGTAGCCGAGGGAACATGAAATAAAAATAGCAATGCTATTCACTATTACTAATAATAATATAAACAATTCCATGTAAATGACTATTCCTGATGTATTTTATTTGTACACAACTGTAAGTCGCCCTGCATAAGGGCGTCTGCTAAAAAATAAATAATAATGATAATTTTGAGAAAACAAAAATAAAAATGTTACCAACCACCACCATTTGCCATGCCACTTAAAATCAAACAAAAATGTTTTCAGGGAATCATGGTATTTCCTCTGTCTTGCCAGACTTTCCTTCTCACTGATGAGCTCCCCTCGATATTCTGTAACAAACTCCCCCATCTCTATATTTGCAAGAGCAAAGACGCTCCTTCCTAGAGAAGACAGCAAAGTGGTTCATCTTGTTAGGAACTACAGTATACCTTTACTAAGTTCACGAATAACTAGCTGCCAGCGTTTTAAACGTTGGTAGGGATAAATGTTGAAAGCTGGCAGCCCATATTAGTACATTATAATTCGTAACTTACCTTTGTCTGAACTGATGAATCTGAACTCCAGTTTTTTTTTTATCAGTCCGTGAGCTGGCATGATAAATGGCTTCTTCCAAAGGAGTGCGCCTCTTCCGTCTTCCCATCATTTTATTGTTTGCAACAAGTCTATATTCATGAAGAGTTTTTACACCGAGTCGCTTAACCAACGCCTTTTCTAAACTGAATAAAATAATAATGAAAAATAATACACATAAGCCACAGTGCGTGCAGTTTGATTTAAGATGCATTGCTTTGTGTAAGAAAGTCACGTTTCATCCATTTGCTGTACACGTAAAATTAAACGAACGTGGCACTTCAATATCAAAGGTAAAATTGCCCCCATATAATGTGCATTTAACTTGCTCCAGTACAGCCTTAACGCATTTTCAATTTCAGCACGCTGTAAAATACAACTTAATTCATGCGAAATAAACTAAGCATATATAGGCCTTCACTGTGTGAAGAGGCATAAGTAGCGCACTGAGTATACAAAAATCACTCGTTAAGGTCACATTTATAATAGGAGTGGTATTTTGTGTATTCTAAAAATAGTTATTTAAAAATATTTTAGACTTAAATAGATATTTCTGGATGTATAGCTACCATAACAATATTTATTTTAACAACAAATATTAGTTACACTGAACGAGTATTGACCATTCCCGTTTTCATAGCAAAAAACGTAGGACGTCAACACTTGCTGATAAAGCCAAAGGCAGCACAAATATATTCTGTTATCTGTTTCTTTCACATTGACAATTAAACATATGACATATACACTATATAATTTGATTAATTTAAATTACTTTATCATAAAAAATATTTTGAAAAAGTAAATATCAATATATTTAGAATTCGTAAAGCAATTGTCGATCCCCCACCTTGGTTTTCTCATCACGTGACCGAAGTGTGTGTCAGAACTAAAGTTCCACTGGAGGCAAATTTTTACACACTTCCCCTGAGCTCCCCCCCCCCCCCCCACACACACACACACTTTCATCCACAAAAAGTGAAGACTGGGGCCAGTAAAGATTTTGATGCCAGACATATTTTTGAGACTTGCTCTACTCATTGCAATAGGCAGAAAAGTGGGGACATTGATTTTTGTCCCCACTTTGTCAGTGGTCCCCACGTTGTTGGTGTGCAGTCATAAAATTGTCCCCACTTATAACAAAAACAAGTACACACACACACACACACACACAAACATATATATATAGTAGCGGTTTCAGGGGTTGTGTTATGGATGGATGTTGTGTGCCTGCGAGGTTTCTTTGTTTTTTGGCTGCCAGGACCACGGACAGCAATGTGAAGTATTCCACAGAGGCAGGACCACGGACAGCTCAGTGGAAACTTCTAGACTGCAGCAGAACAGTCACACCTGTCTCCAGTTGTAATCAGAGCCAAACTGCAAACAGGTGATACTAATCAGTTGCTCTAATTAACCGCACCCTGGATTTCTTTCTTTGTCTTTTTTTGCTAAGCCCTCTGCCCATGAGGTGGAAAAAAAACAGGAAAGGCAGTAAGTATTTTTTTTTCAGTGGGTGACCTAACAAAAACACTGTGCATTTTACCAAGTATAACTAATGTTGTCTCTGCACTTTATTTTCATAGAGGAAAAGGAGGCCCATTGCATACACACCACAGTTTGTACATCAGCTGAGAAGTGTATTTCACAAAGAAATTATCAGAGGCCACATTGGAAATACAATAGTAAGTTGCATTGCCATTTCTGCTTATGATGGTTTTCACTCCTCTTTTACCCAACACCTACTGCACACAGGGTATAAAAACACATTACACTCCAGTGCTTTAAAACCCCACTAAACATGTCCGTATAGTGCATAACTCATAGCACCACCTAATATGGGATTTTTTGTCTTGGCAGATCTTCAAAGTCCTTAAAGCACATCCGAAGTTCTTAAAGACCTGCAAACAAATGGACCTCACAATTGAAAACATAAGATGCAAAGTAAGAGAAGCAATAGCTAAGAAATAATAAATGTATGTATATATAGATTTATATATTTTTTTTTGTTAATTGGGAGTCTATTCCAATGAAGGGGAGCAAGAAGGGAAAAGGAAGTTGCAGCAGTCAAGATGGGTGAAGATGAGAGAGTAGACCAGGAGTTTAATACAAAAGGGAAAATGGAGGGGCGTATTTTGCGGGTGTTGATTTTGTTTATTGTTGTTGTTTAAAAAACAGTTATTTATGTAAATAGTTAATTTTTCATTAGAATTTCAATGTTTAATAAACGTTGTTCACCTGTTTGGTGTATCAGATATAACCTTTGTCTTTTTTCTTGTTAGCAGATACCCACACACATCTATTCCATGTTTTACACAGTTCATTTTAGTACTTAGTACTGTTTTGGAAAGTGTTAAATTGTATAATATATGGTCAGCAATGCAGCACCCAGAATTCCATTTAAATGGCTGTGGTGTCAAAGTGACAGTATGTAACTGATTCCAGCGTTTGTGGTATGATTCCTGCAAAGACTGCTTTTTAATTTATAAAAAAAGAGTGCAATTGGGTTTACTGTAGTATACTAAACTGAGGGTAGTAGAGGGTGTCAAACAAGCTGTGAATGTGCTAGGAAGGTGAAATTTGCTACACATTGCCTGTCAGACATATAGATAAAGAATCTAGAAGCACAAGTTCCTGGGCCTTTTGCTTCCCATGAAGCAGCTTGCCTTAGACGGACGCAAACCGTTATATTACAGTCTACTTCAAAAAGCCCCTTTTTAAGTGTTTCTCAGCCGTGCAACCACGTAGAAACTTAATTTAAAGAGTTGTAGTATCAGACAATTAGTCTCTAATAGACTGCAGTGTTTGTGTGATGATTCCTGTAAAGACTGATTTATAAGAAAAAAAGATTGTTCCACATTCTTCCACATGCCTGCTGCTTTCGTTTCAACTAGGCCATGGTTACATAGCTAAGAGTCTGATTTACAAAACAAGACAGTTCCCGAGTTTTAATTCGACACCAGCACTAAATAAACGTGTTATTGTGAGAGGTTTTCTTTTTCATTTCAATGGGAATCGTATTTAAATTAATATTTCAGTAACCCCTGGTGCTATCACATTATCACTGTCAAAAATGCCCAAAAACGACCCTTCTCGATGATATCTCCATGACCCTGGGGCCTAGAACCCTGGTTGAACTTCTTAGTGCCGTCTGGGGCCCCTCTTTCACCGTGAGCCACCCTTCTTCAAATGCTACAGTTTCATCAAATTTTCAAATTTCACCATGATGGCATCTGAGGTTAGATCTGTGATAGCCTTTGAGCTACAGGGTGGGAAAAAAAAGTCAAAAGACAATCATTTTAACTCTCCTCCTTTTGTCAATTTTACATTACTTTTAGGCAGGACGGGCAAAGGAGTGCCCTCTGTGGAAAGGAAAGCGTGCTATATTTATCAAAGCACGTCCGAAATATTCATAGACTCGGGGAGGAGGATAGAAAACAAATACTCACCCAAACCAGGACAAAGTAAGAATATGCATTATAAAAGTGTTTATAACTTCAGAGTCATAATATTCTGCCATGTCCATGAACCATGAATATTTACTCATGTATATGTATTTGAATATTTACTTGTGTATATGTATTTAAATATTTACTCATGTATATGTATTTAAATATTTACTCATGTATATGTATTTAAATATTTACTCGTGTATATGTATTTGAATATTTACTTGTGTATATGTATTTGAATATTTACTCGTGTATATGTATTTGAATATTTACTCGTGTATATGTATTTGAATATTTACTCGTGTATATGTATTTGAATATTTACTCGTGTATATGTATTTGAATATTTACTCAAGTATATGTATTTGAATATTTACGCATGTATATATATTTAAATATTTTTTTTTTAGATCTATACCTGCTTTGACAGTACCCGGTCTGCACAAACAGAGTACAAAACAAGAGAAAGGGCAAGAATCTCATTGATTCTGACCGTGCACGTGGCGTTAGGGGATTGTGTTTCAGGGACTGACCAACGTGGATGACCCAGAGCCCCCAGATTCCCCAGATGGGTGCAGTTAGCCCATTTTTAATTCATTTTTGAAATGTTATTTTTCCCCACAGACTTACATTGGAATACTATACACACAGGTCCTAACCCTTCCGTTTGGAACTGCATATGTTTTAGGCAAAAATAGAGAATAAAACAGTCAATGCAGTAGGCAGCTTGAATGAACAATATATATATTTTTTTTTTATTAAAACACATAAAACACTATAAAACCTACAACTAAAAAACAAACTATTGTCCTGCGCCTCCGCTGGCCATCTTGTTGATCTAATTCAAGAACACAACTGGCTGATAAGTGAAAAGGAGAAATAAGAACAGAACAGTATAAAGGCAAATATCATAATGGTTAGTGAGTGTCCATTAATGGTTGAATGGGCAAGGAATTGGTATGTGGGGAGCACATGTAAGCTTAGTAATAACAACATAAGAAAGTTTACAAACGAGAGGAGGCCATTCAGCCCATCTTGCTCGTTTGGTTGTTAGTAGCTTATTGATCCCAGAATCTCATCAAGCAGCTTCTTGAAGGATCCCAGGGTGTCAGCTTCAACAACATTACTGGGGAGTTGATTCCAGACCCTCACAATTCTCTGTGTAAAAAAGTGTCTCCTATTTTCTGTTCTGAATGCCCCTTTGTCTAACCTCCATTTGTGACCCCTGGTTCTTGTTTTTTTTCAGGCTGAAAAAGTCCCTTGGGTCGACATTGTCAATACCTTTTAGAATCTTGAATGCTTGAATTAGGTCGCTGCGTAGTCTTCTTTGTTCAAGACTGAATAGATTCAATTCTTTTAGCTTGTCTGCATATGACATGCCTTTTAAACCCGGAATAATTCTGGTCGCTCTTCTTTGCACTCTTTCTAGAGCAGCAATATCTTTTTTATAGCGAGGTGACCAGAACTGAACACAATATTCAAGATGAGATCTTACTAATGCATTGTACAGTTTTAACATTACTTCCCTTGATTTAAATTCTAAATTCTTGTTAGCCTTTTTTATAGCTTCCCCACATTGTCTAGATGAAGACATTTCTGAGTCAACAAAAACTCCTAGGTCTTTTTCATAGATTCCTTCTCCAATTTCAGTATCTCCCATATGATATTTATACTGCACATTTTTATTTCCTGCGTGCAGTACCTTACACTTTTCTCTATTAAATGTCATTTGCCATGTGTCTACCCAGTTCTGAATCTTGTCTAGATCATTTTGAATGACCTTTGCTGCTGCAACAGTGTTTGCCACTGTGTCGTCTGCAAATTTAACAAGTTTGCTTACTATACCAGAATCTAAATCATTAATGTAGATTAGGAATAGCAGAGGACCTAATACCTAATACTGATCTCTGTGGTATTCCACTGGTTACCTCACTCCATTCTGAGGTTTCTCCTCTAATCAGTACTTTCTGTTTTCTACATGTTAACCACTCCCTAATCCATGTACATGTGTTTCCTTTAATCCCTACTGCGTTCAGCTTGAGAATTAATCTTTTGTACGGGACTTTGTCAAAAGCTTTCTAGAAATCTAAATAAACCATGTCATATGCTTTGCAATTATCCATTATTGATGTTGCATCCTCAAAAAAATCAAGCAAAGTTAGACACGATCTTCCTTTCCTAAAACCATGTTGACTGTCTCCCAGGACCCTGTTACCATATAGGTAATTTTCCATTTTGGATCTTATTATAGTTTCCATAAGTTTGCATATAATAGAAGTCAGGCTTACTGGTCTGTAGTTACCTGGTTCAGTTTTGTTTCCCTTTTTGTGGATCGGTATTACGTTTGCAATTTTCCAGTCTGTCGGTACCACCCCTGTGTCAAGAGACTGCTGCATGATCTTGGTTAGCGGTTTGTAAATTACTTCTTTCATTTCTTTGAGTACTATTGGGAGGATCTCATCCGGCCCAGGGGATTTGTTTATTATAAGAGCTCCTAGTCCCTTTAACACCTCTGCCTCAGTTATGCTAAAGTTATTTAAAACTGGATAGGAACTGGATGACATGTGGAGCATGTTGTCAGTATCTTCCTTTGTAAAAACTTGTGAAAAGTAATCATTTAATATATTTGCTATTTTTTTTCTTCATCTATGATTTTGCCATTTGTATCTCTTAAACATTTAATCTCCTCTTTGAATGTTCTCTTGCTATTGTAATATTGGAAAAACATTTTGGAATTGGTTTTAGCTCCCTTAGCAATGTTCATTTCTATTTCTCTCTTGGCCTTTCTAACTTCCTTTTTGACTTGCGTTTGCAGTTCCGTGTACTCTTTCTGCGTACTTTCTTTTTGGTCCTTTTTTAATGCTCTGTAAAGTGCCTTTTTTCGCTGAATTTTTTTTTAATTGATCTATTAAACCATTTTGGCAATTTAGTTTTACATTTAGATTTGTCTACTTTAGGGATGTAATTGTTTTGCGCCTCTAATACTACATTTTTGAAGAATAACCATCCTTCTTCTGTGGGTGTTTTCTCTATTTTACTCCAATCTACTTCTGTTAGTCTCTGTTTCATACCTTCATAGTTTGCTTTTCTAAAATTGTAAACCTTAGCTTTAGTCATTACTTTTGGGGTTTTAAAAAACACTTCAAATGAGACCATATTGTGGTCCGAGTTTGCCAGTGGTTCTCTGACCTCTGTTTTAGTTATTCTATCTTCGTTATTTGAAAAGACTAAATCAAGGCATGCCTCCCCTCTAGTCGGTGCCTTGACAAATTGTGTTAGGAAGCAGTCATTTGTCATTTCCACCATTTCTATTTCATCCTTCGTGCTACCCACCGGGTTTTCCCATTTTATCTGGGGGAAGTTGAAATCCCCCATTAGTATGGCTTCTCCTTTGCTACACCCCTTTCTAATGTCATTGTATAACAGATTATTGTGCTCACCGTCTGAATCTGGTGGTCTATAGCATGCTCCTATTATTATGCCCTTTGAATTTGTGTCCGTTATTCTGACCCATATTGATTTTCTTTGTCCAGGTTTAACACCTGGGCTTCAAGACTGTTTCTTATGTATAGCGCTACCCCTCCTCCTCTTCTGTCCTGCCTGTCTTTCCTATACAGTGTATACCCACAAATATTATATTTGTCCCCATCACTCTCAGACAACCACGTTTCTGTAACACCTATCACATCATAGTTACCTGTTAGTGCAGTAGCTTCAAGTTCTAGAATTTTGTTTCTGATACTTCTAGCATTTAGATAAATACATTTAATGGTTGTCTTACCTGAGTTGTTGTTCTTGTTTTGATGCGGTCTCCCTTCTGTTTTTTTTTTGTTGATTTCTCCCCCCTTCCTTTCTAGTTTAAATGCTTCTGAACCTGCTCGAGGATCTTTTCTCCAAGTAGACTGGTTCCCTTGTTATTTAAGTGCAGTCCGTCCCGTCTATACAGATAGTCCTCGTTGTAGAATGTGGTCCAATGATCAAGATAGGTGAAGCCTTCCCGTGTGCACCACATCTTCAGCCATGCGTTTTGATCAATTATTTCCAGCTGTCCATATGGTCCTTTGCAAGGTGCCGGTAGTAAACCAGAAAATACCACTGTTTTGGTTTTCTCTTTTAATTTCCTTCCTAGCTCTCTGAATTTGTTTTGCAGGGATTTTGGTCTGTCTCTTCCAATGTTGTTTGTACCGATGTGGACGACTACTACCGGGTCGTGTCCTGTTCGTTCTAGGAGCCTGTCCACGTTCTCAGTGACGTGCTTGACCGAGGCTCCCGGAAGGCAGCACACTGTTGTAGTAAGGGGGTCCAAACTACGAATTGAACTTGCTGTGTTTCTCAATATGAAGTCCCCAACAATCATGACCTCCCTTCTTTTTGCTGTCTGGTCACCACTATCAATGGGGTCCTGGATGTTGTTCCTTTCATTCTCTTGTTGTTGGTTCTGCTCATCAAAATTCTGAAGTGACTCAAATTTGTTGGTTGTTTTGATTTCTGGTGGTTGTGTTTGACAAAGTTTCTTTTTTTCCCTGCTTCTGCCTACCTGAACCCAGCTGTTCTGACCTTCTATCTCCCTGGTGGCTTTCATTCTGTTAGGGGTGGTGCAGACTTCCATGAATTGTGGGTGTGCCAGTTCCTCAAGATCCTATTGCTGTCTCATTTCTTCCAGCTTAATTTCTAGCATACTTACTAATTTATGCAAGTCCTGGATCGCGCGGCACTTTACGCACACTTGGTTTAGCTCTGCTGGGTTTTCTCGGATTTCCCACATCATGCAGATGTCACAGATTACTGGCTTGAAGTTTAGTTTCTTCTGCATCCATCAAACTGCTTCTAAACTGCTCTGCACTTTTCCACGCCTGTACTTCTCCCACGCTGTCGCTTCCACTTGCTGACGCTGGGAAGATTGACTCGTTTATAGCTGCATTGTTCTGCTGTGCTGTTGGCTCCTCCCCTCACCCGTGTCTCAGAACGGCGGTGAATTTGAATCAGCTGCTCCAAGTTTCAGCTTGTTTGTTATCAGAAAAACACACGCGGCTGTTTGACTTTGAGCTGCAGTGTTTCCACAATGTCCTGTGTTTTCTGATTAAAGCTATTAAATATGTAATTTCTCCTTACTGCTTCTAAACAGATCTGCACTTTTCCACGCTGTCGCTTCCACTCGCTGTAGCTGGGAAGACTCAATGTTAGCATCATGCCACGCCATCACATATTTCAACATAAACTTACAACTGAGGTGGTGATGTCTCCACTCACATCCAAAAGAATGCATCAATCAAATCCTTTTTGAGTTCATCAGGGTAGACAATACATGAACGATGTTATTATAGTGTTCTGCTGTAGTGTTAAATCCACTATGGCATTGATATCATTTATATTATCAGATTATTCTGCCGTAGAGTTAGTTACTTACCCCCCAGGTCTTGAACCCCAGCATGGCCTTGGGGAGCAGGGAGTAAAGCTGAAAAAGAAACAGAGAGGTAATTTGACCTATAAACGTAATGGTGCAATCGATTCTTTTTTTTCTTGTCTGTTTCTCATAAACAAAAAATATATAATAGTGATTTACTTCCTACCGGTTCTGGCTTTTCCGCCTCCTCAATGGGGTTACCCTCCTCCTCCCCGGGCACCACTTCAAGGGCCCCCTCCTGGATGCTGGTCGTCACTGTCAATGATGGTGACTTTTTGCTCCTTAAAATCCACCTGCCACTCTCTCCTATAGTGCACCTCCCCTGACCTGTATAAGCAGAAGGAGGCCAGGGAGATGATGTGGGTGAGGGGGGGTTGGTCTGGTCCTGACACCAAACACAGAGACAAGCAAAAAACCTCTGCTGAAAGAATGGCGATGGTGGGGGACTGGAACCTGCCCCGAGGCTTCTTTCGGGACCTGGAGTAGGAGTGGTCCTGCAGGGTGTGGGTGTTTAACGGGGTGGAGGGCTCTGGCCTTTCTGGGTCAGAGGGCTGTGTGTGGTCCGGACACAAGGAAAAAGGGTATGGATTTAGTCAATTTTAAAAGAGTATATCCTGGAACTATTTTACACAGACATAAACACTACATTCATTTGTAAAAATAAGACTATTGTATGACTTTTACTAAGTGGACAAAAACACCAAAATCACTGACCATTTCCTCCTCCTTCACTTGTCACTATCCTCCTGACCTTTCTGGAGGGGCTCGCCAAGGGGATATTCTTGTAGGACATATTCCCTGAATATGATAAACATGAGCGTGTATTAGAAATGTAACTGAATTCATTAATGAGACTGGGTGTCTTGAGAAACAGGGCAAACTAATGTCTTGAAAGGGGCCTCTGGTTTGCAGACAGACTGAACTATGTGACCTACTGATTAGAGGACCGGCTCCTGAAGTGGATTAGGCTGAATGGACAGTTGAATTATGTATAGATAATTCACACATGCAACAACAATTGTTTTGACGCAAGGAAGACATAAACTTGCGTCATTAAAAAATCAAAGGACTGTGAGTTAAAGAGGCAAGATACACAAATGACCTCATGAAAGTAGCTAATTAGCAGAGTGAAAGAGACTAAAAATAAAAGCGAAACTGAACATTTGGCGCACCATATCGAATGCTGAACAAGGTGCTGTCACTCTGCTAAGCAAAGCTGCAACTCCGGGACTCTGCCTGGAATGGACCCAAGACAAGGAAGCAAGCTGCAAGCGAGTCAGCTGCTACAAGCAACGAGACTGAGGCCCAACAAGAAGCCTGCCGTAAAACTTACATCGACTGTTATCAGACAAACCAGTCTGGGTCTGCTGTATGCCTAAAACCCACAGTATCCAAAAGAAACTGCCCTGCTACCTGCGTAGCTAAACATTCAACAAAGAGGACAGAGCTGTTTGAGAGGGAGGGGGGTCTTGTCCCACATGCACAAGAGTCTCAGCTAAAGAAAATGGGTTATGCTGGGTTCGTAGGACCCCCGAGTGCCATTTGATGGGCCTAAATATGACATGTTTACATTAACAATCCCATCATTTTTTACAATGCGATTTTCCATGGGGGAGGTCCTCTTTACCCCATAAGTTCACAGATCCTGGACCAACGGACTCGAGCATAGTCTCTAAAGATGCCCAAGACTCTTAACTAAAGAAAGACAACGCCAACGTGTTTGTAGTACACCCCACCACCACATGGCGAACTTTACCCCAAAACATTTATACTCATAAAATGTGACTGTCTTTCACTGGGATTTGCCATAGGGGATCGGGGGGGTATCCTGTTTTACACCATATCTCCACCACCCTTGGGGCAAGGAACTTATTTGGAACTCTTTGCATCCACAAGAGTCTTAGCTAAAGAAAGACACCGGCCTCTGCAACGGTGCCCTCCGCCTCATAGAAGGCTGCCGCAATGCCATCGTCATGGCACATGTGCTTGTTCACCTTTCGTTTTTGTTTGCCCGAGAGGGCACGGCTTGCCTGGTGGAAAAAATTAAATATGTGCATGTTATGTTTTGTTTCATTGAGACTTTTAGACTTGTGAATACACAAAGAGGTTGAAAGACTTACATACAGTGGCTCTCAAAAATATTCACCCCCCTTGGACTTTTCCACATTTAATTGTGTTACAACATGGAGTCAAAATGGATTTATTTAGGAGTTTTTGCCACTGATCAACACAAAAAAGTCCATAATGTCAAAGTGAAAAATAAAATCTACAAATTGTCCTAAATGAATTACAAATATAAAACAGAAAATCACTGATTGCATAAGTAATCACCCCCTTTGTTTTGGCACACCTAAATAAGCTCTGGTGCAACCAATTGTCTTTAGAAGTCACATAATTAGTTGAATGGAGTCCACCTGTGTGCAATTAAGGTGTTTCACATGATTTCCAGTTAAATACATCTGTCTCTGGGAGGTCCCACAGTTGGTTACTACATTTCCTAACAAAAACTACATCATGAAGACGAAGGAACATTCAAAGCAAATCCAGAAGAAGGTTTGTGACAGGCTGACGAGTGGATAGAGGTCCAAAGACAGACTGCAGTTCAGAAAAATAATACTTCAATTATAAATAAACACAAAATAAAAGGGCACAAGTGCCAACAAAGGGATTTAAACACAAATAGAAAGAAACAAAACAATACTTACAAAAATAACGGTTTCCAGGCTGGGCAATGCCTTCATTGGATGAGACTATTCAAAAAAACCCACAAAACCAAAAACAGCAAGCACAAAACACCAGCTTGCTTCCTCAGCTCCCTCCTCTCCCTAATGGGAAGCTGAGGCCTCCTTTTATGTCAGGTGGCTGGGTGCTGATTGATCGTTAATTACTCTAATCAATCCCAGCCACCTGAACACAATAAACCCAGGCAGGTAGGGGAATTTAACCCCATAACTGCCCATTTATAAAGGGCAGAGCTCTGTTCTGCTGCAAGATTCTTCAAAAGCACCAATCAAGGGTAAGATATAAGAACATTTCCAAGGCATTGAATATCCCCCGGAGCACAGTAAAGTCCATTATTAAGAAATGGAGAGAATATAGCACAACTGTATCTCTGTCAGAACAGGCCGTCCTCAAAAACTGAGTATCCAGGTGAGAAGGGCACTAGTCAGGGAGGCCACCCAGAGGCCTATGGCAACTCTATGGCAAAATCACATTGTAGGGAGAAAAAAAAAATCCTAAAACATTTTCAGGGGGGTGGGTAAGCTGGAAAAATAGAAAGTTTATTCTGTACAGCTGTATGATTATAAAGTTTATTCTGTACAGCTGTATGATTATAAAGTTTATTCTGTACAGCTGTATGATTATAAAGTTTATTCTGTACAGCTGTACAGCTGTAAGATTATAAAGTTTATTCCGTACAGCTGTATGATTATAAAGTTTATTCTGTACAGCTGTAAGATTATAACGTTTATTCTGTACAGCTGTATGATTATAAAGTTTATTCTGTACAGCTGTAAGATTATAAAGTTTATTCTGTACAGCTGTATGATTATAAAGTTTATTCTGTACAGCTGTATGATTATAAAGTTTATTCTGTACAGCTGTATGATTATAAAGTTTATTCTGTACAGCTGTAAGATTATAAAGTTTATTCTGTACAGCTGTAAGATTATAAAGTTTATTCTGTACAGCTGTAAGATTATAAAGTTTATTCTGTACAGCTGTATGATTATAAAGTTTATTCCGTACAGCTGTATGATTATAAAGTTTATTCTGTACAGCTGTATGATTATAAAGTTTATTCTGTACAGCTGTATGATTATAAAGTTTATTCTGTACAGCTGTATGATTATAAAGTTTATTCTGTACAGCTGTATGATTATAAAGTTTATTCTGTACAGCTGTATGATTATAAAGTTTATTCCGTACAGCTGTATGATTATAAAGTTTATTCTGTACAGCTGTAAGATTATAAAGTTTATTCCATACAGCTGTAAGATTATAAAGTTTATTCTGTACAGCTGTAAGATTATAAAGTTTATTCTGTACAGCTGTATGATTATAAAGTTTATTCTGTACAGCTGTAAGATTATAAAGTTTATTCTGTACAGCTGTATGATTAGATTTATTCTGTACAGCTGTATGATTAGTTTATTCTGTACAGCTGTATGATATAAAGTTTATTCTGTACAGCTGTATGATTATAAAGTTTATTCTGTACAGCTGTAAGATTATAAAGTTTATTCTGTACAGCTGTATGATTATAAAGTTTATTCTGTACAGCTGTATGATTATAAAGTTTATTCTGTACAGCTGTAAGATTATAAAGTTTATTCTGTACAGCTGTATGATTAGATTTATTCTGTACAGCTGTATGATTATAAAGTTTATTCTGTACAGCTGTATGATTATAAAGTTTATTCTGTACAGCTGTATGATAAGATTTATTGTGTACACATGAAGATACAAACATGAGGAGTCATTCCAGCTGAACAAAGAGAGAAAAAAATCACACATGAAGATACGAACATGAGGAGTCATTCCAGCTGAACAAAGAGAGAAAAAATCACACATGAAGATACAAACATGAGGAGTCATTCCAGCTGAACAAAGAGAGATAAAATCACACATGAAGATACGATCATGAGGAGAGCCATTCCAGCTGAACAAAGAGAGATAAAATCACAAATGAAGATACGGACATGAGGAGAGCCATTCCAGCTGAACAAAGAGAGATAAAATCACACATGAAGATACGATCATGAGGAGAGCCATTCCAGCTGAACAAAGAGAGATAAAATCACAAATGAAGATACTGTAAGTGCAATTTAATGAACATTACACAATTACCAGGGTAAACTCACTAATAAACTGGAATTGTCCGTATAATTCTCTTACAACCCAAATTTATTTTAAAATCGGCTAGGGGTGGTGCACCAGAGCTTAGTCTCATGCACAATAGTATGGACAATATCCCCTATTTTATTCCACTCTCCCCAGTAATACAGTTATCACAATCACTCCAATAACTTTACGGTTTCAATCAAGCCTATTGCAGTAAAAACACAGGATTTATAAACAATGCACCCTTTTACATACATTGAATATCACGGCAGTGACCTGTTATATTTCTGCTTGCTTTACAGTCTGTGAGATAAGGAAATGCCCTGGTTCCGATTACAAAAAAACCCAAGAAAATAAAATGACTCTGTAAACGACGCAGATCTCTCAGCAAATAGGAAAGTAATTAAACAACCTTCTTCTGGAGCAGCACTGTCTCTTCTAGGACAACTAAACTTTCTCAGGTAATAACGTTTAAATTCTGGCATGCACCTTAAGTCTCTAAATACTGTCTTCTTTAACTCGTTTTACTTTGTCACTGCATACATAGGCCTTGCTGCATCACAATAAAATAAAATAATTTTTCAGAATATATATATGTGTGTGTGTGTGTGTGTGTGTGTGTGTGTGTGTGTGTGTGTGTGTGTGTGTGTGTATATATATATATATATATATATATATATATATATATATATATATATATATATTAGCTCAAAGAGCCAGCTGCCCAACGTTTCTATATGTTGTACATATCTTTCTCATAATATATTTATTTTTTATTAAGTAATCGTGAAATTATAATAAATAAAAAACAACAACAATGGTAATTAATTTAGTAGTGTGTCTGTAGGGGTCTCTGGTCTGCTGGATTCTTGTGGCATGTTCTGGGTGTATACTTGAGGAATGAGAGCAGGCGTGATAATTAATGATTCTGTGCTGGATGAATATGAATTGGAATCTGTAAACCCTGACTGGGCTTCAAATATTATGTGCTGGATTTTCAGTTTAGCTTGTCTCCTGGCTTTTTTGTCAGTGATGTTTTTAATATCTGATGCCAAATGTTTGTTCATTCGTCTTCTTTTGGGCGCTGCTGGGCATTTCTAAGCCATGTGGCACAGAATCATCTCCTCTGCTGCATCCCTTCTCTTCCATTTGGTCTGAGCTCCTGCACCTGAATTGGAGACACTACATGCTGTGCCCACCTGGCATCCTTCCAGTTAACCTCTTCCTGCCCCTCTATCTCACTTGCACCCTTCTCTACGCCAATGTCTGACTGAAATAGAAATATAAACACAAATATCAGAAAATCTATAACAGCAATGTAATATGTCACCTGAATGTGTACTCTGAAATCGACCCTGCTGTCAATTTCTAAACTTGTTCTTGTTTGCACGGGTACCAAGAACAGAAGAGAGGAGGAAGGTATCTGAAGGGTTTGAGGGTGATGGGATTGTCCGCACTCACTGGTGCCATGGACGGCAAACATGCAGGCATCAAGCCACCACGTACAAAATTATTTACATTAGCATGCCACACCTGTTTCAAGTGTTGAAATAACGACACTACAATGTTGTCCAAAAGCATGTAGACAGGAAGTAGCATTAAGGTAATATAACAATAAGCCACAAGGTGGGGTCAATTAACATAATAACTCTACAACACCACCCGGCGTTCATGTGTGCAGATTACAGGTGTGCTTACTTTCCTTTCAGCACAATTCTGTTTAACTTTTGGGACACAAACCTGAAAACACTATTTCACCCAGATACTCCTGACGCTCGCTTCGTATTGGCTAAACATTTCTGATAAGCAGTGTATTTAGTTCCTGGTTGGAAAAAGGTTTCTATTGAAAATATCCATTATACACATCACTAAATAATTTCATTGTTTATAACCGAATATGATATTTAAATACATTGCTTTGTGGAGACTATCGGAGATGACCCGAGTGGCTGTACTCGGGATTCTCTGCTGGGTTCATGCAGCTGCCGCAGGTCAGTTTTTACACGAGAAATATTTACTGTCTTCAGTAAATAAACAGCAAAATACCAGGGGCTTCCTCGCAGGATGTGCTTGCTTTAAGAAAAACAGCTCGTTTGAAACTGGTTGTCATTGAATTCAATTACAAGTACACACAATACATTTATGTTGCATACTTTAATTATAAATGTACATATATTAATATAACTTTTTGTATTATATCTGGATGTGCTTAGTTGAGAACCCCTCTCCCTGCACGGCTTCCCAAGTGAAGGATGTAAAAGCACAGACAGTTGTAAGTACTTCACCGCAGGATCGGTAAACAGCCCGATTGTCTGTCTCCTCGACAAGAGGCGCTGTCTGTGCCATCAAAATTGTCTCTACAATTAAGCGAGTTAAACTTAATAATAATAATAATAATAATAATAATAATAATAATAATAATAAGAAGAAGAAGAAGAAAGAAGAAGAAAGAAGAAGAAGATGAATAGTCTGCCATTGACATACATTGATATTAATATGCAGCGCTCTGTGACCCTCAATTGCTGTGTATTTAATAAACAATACGTTTAAACTAAATAAATGAGCGAAAAACAGTGTTTCAAATGAAAGGGCAAATTCTTTATTCTGCAACTATATATCTATATAT
>NC_054576.1:828706-862088 GCF_017654505.1 Polyodon spathula
GCATTTGGTAGGCTCCTAGAATGTGGGCATTTGCAGATCATCTCCCAGAAGACCCTGAGACATGACATTTGATCAACACAACAGGGCCCTTAATGTTTTCAAGGAGATATAAAAGCTTGTGAGCACTCCACCAGTGTCACATGTGAGGGTGATGCATTTGGTAGTCTGCTAGAATGAGAGCATTTGCAAATCATCTCCTACAAGACCCCGTGGCATAGCGTTGCAACACCACCACAGTGCCCTTAGTCGTTTCAAGAAGATATAAAAGCTCCCGAGCACGCAACCAACATCACACATGAAGCTGACATGTTTGCTAGGCTCCAAGAATGTGACCATTTGCATATCATCTCTCAGAAGCCCTTTGGTGTTTGGCACACTTCAACAGGGTTTCAAGTAGAAATAAAAGCTAACGAGCACACCCCCAGCATTACACATGACAGGGATGTGTTTGGTAGGCTCTTACAATGTGGGCACTTGCATATCATCTCCCAGTAGCCCTCGTGGCGTGGCATTCGGCATACCACAGCAGGGCTCCTTAGTCATTTAAAGGAGATATAAAAGCTTCCGAGCATTCCACCAGTGTCACACATGACGGTGACTCTTTTGGTAGGCTCTTAGAACTCGAGCATTTGCATTTTATCTCCCAGTAGCCACTGCAGCATGGCGTTCGGCCACCACAACAGGGCCCTTAGTCGTTTCAAGGAGATATAAAAGCTCCTGAGCATGCCACCACCTTCACACATGACAGTGATGTGTCTAGTGGGTTCCTAGAATGTAGGCATTTGCATATCATCTCCAAGAACCACCCACTGCATGGTGTTCAACACACCACAAGAGAGCCCTTAGTCTTTTCAAGGAGATATAAAAACTCTCAAGCATGCAACTAACATCACATGTGACAGTGACTCATTTGGTAAGCTCCTAGAATGTGGTCATTTGCATATCATCACCCAGAAGCCACTGTGGCGTGGTGCTCTGCCTCCACAACAGGGCCCTTAGTTGTTTCAAGGAGTTTTTCAAGGAGATGTAAAAGCTACTGAGCACACAACCAAACATCACACGTGAAGGTGACGCATTTTATAGGCTCCTAGAATGTGGATATTTGCATCTCATCTCCCAGAAGCCCCAGCAACATGACAACCAGCCACCCCAAGGGGCCCTTAGTCATTTCAAGTAGATATAAAAGCTCCCATTGTGATATGTAACATAATTTTTGTTTCTGGGTAGTAAGTGTTATTTCCTAATTGCTTATGCCTCAAAAGTATAGAAAATGGCTATTATTCTCCACAAACTTTGCTTTTGTGACCAGGACAGTGATATTTCAAAATATCACTATTTCCAATGGGAAAACAGGCAAATGTGTGTCTTTTCGTTCACATAAAGTCAGAAAAAAACAACAAATGAATCCAAATTAACATGTATTTATACTAAAGTAATACAAAAATGACTACAAAAGATTTAGAAGTGAGTAGTTTTTAGAGATTTACGATTATACTGTAAATACAGTATAATCGTAAATCTTGAAAAACTACTCACTTCTAAATCTTTTGATATGTTTTACTCAGTACCACACTGCAAGGAGATAACCGGAAAAAAAAGTAAATAAAGAAACGCTTTTCATTTGTTGATATTCTACAGTCATTTTTTTCACCCTGTAACACATGAAAAGAGCTAGATTATTTTCCAGTGCTTCCCCAACATGTCTACCACACTGGATAACAATTTGAAACTGATTGAATAAAGGGATCAAATTCTACATGAGTTTTTTACACATCTAAGCCCAAAGGTCACCAAACCTCTCCAAAAATGAATATTGTGTAAATCTTTATGGCCAGTCATACACTAGTTTCTTGAGCAAGTTCTAAAAGGGAGGTTACCATCTGGCACCTCACATGCTATACATTGCCACATGAATTAGATTTTGTAATCCTCTTTTTTACTTATTTGTCCAATATTTCATTCAAATGGTGACCTTTTTTTGAAGAGCTTTGGGGTGCCCGAAATGTATCCATGATGAGTATGCATGACAAATACTAGTCTTTACTACTAGTAAAAAATAGTTCATATGTCACAACTGTCAGGCACATTGATCTCACATAACTGTGTGTTTGTGCAGGAGAATGTTGCTACTGTGATTGTTTTTGTAGCTCTGAATTTTCAGTACCTGACTGTATTTTTGTTACTTGCTTGAATGTATGTAAATGTCAAGAAGCAAAATAATGAGTTTCTTTTTCAAAATAAAGTGGTTACACTCATTCAAGCACTGCTGACACGTGAACATATGATGATTATTGGATAAAAACATCTGCTAAATGTTTGTAATAATAATAATAATGAGATTGCAGACATCTTTGCTGCTCTAAATCAGGCTGCCAGACTGAAAATACCTCAGTTCCTTTCATTACTTTGATTGACATGTGGCAAACAAAGGAACTGAGTGACTGATTGTTGGAGCAGACAGACAGCTTCTCTTGAAAGGCTTAGAAACCTACACTGTCTCTAAGGGAAATATAAAAAAGTTTGCTAAACACTCCCATGCAATAATCTAAATCAATGAACATCAATGAGAAAATAATAAAGACGGCCGGGAAGCAACAATTACTTCTTGCAACTTGTATTGCATCGTAAATATCAGGGACTGTATATAGCAGCACAGCACAAATGAGACATGGTGTTGCTCTTTACTATGCAATAAAAATTATTTTAAAAATATGTTATTTTATGCATCCCTTGAGAGTCAAATGGTTGCATTTTCTAATAACATTTAGAGTAAAAATGCATATTGAATAATTATTGATAATAATAATAATAATAATAATAATAATAATAATAATAATAATAATAATAATAATAATAATAATAATAATAATAATAATATTAGTAGTAGTAGTAGTGTGGATCCATTATACTAACAAATCCTGAAGAGGCTCTAATCCATCCTCAAATTCACTGAATCAGCACTCTCCAACCCAGAAAGTCATTTTCGCCGTCACTTTCACTATAATCCATCTCCTCCAAAACTTCAAAAAGACTGAATCGACTTCTTTTGGGACGCTTTGGAACACTGCTCACAATTTCATTCGATTTTATAAATTTTACAAATTGAAAAATGATCAGAAAACGGTAAGAAACATTGATCCTATGTGCGTAACACTGCGCACTCACTTGCAAATATATGTCTTGTTTACGTACGCACATCGATTACTCTTCAAGGGATTAGGCTACAAACAAAGTCAAGGTAAAAATGGAAAACTTGTGACCTCCCCTACAACGTGATCGCCGAGATTTCACCATCAACAGACACGTGTACGACCAGAGCAGCAAAAGGCACAGCTAGTTGATCGGAGTTGTTTTTGAACCTTGAGGTACTAGACACATTGTCAAGGGAATACCTCAGCGGTGAAATGGCGAATTTGAAAAATTCCTTGGCTGTTTTTTGGTAGGAAAACAACATTTTTGATATTGTCTTTTTTTTTTTCTGTTTTGCTTTTGTATTAATATTACAGATGATTTTTGAAATACAATGTGTAATTGCACTACCATTGTCCCGCCTGTGGTTAAAATCTCTTGAGCATGCCACCAGAGTCACACGTGCCAGTCATGCATTTGGTAGGCTCCTAGAATGTGGATATTTGCATATCATGTCCCAGAAGTCCCTGTGGCATGGCGTTTGGCACACCACAACAGGTCCCTTAGTTGTTTCAAGGAGTTATAAATGATCCCAAGCAAGCAACAAGCATCACACGTGATGGTAACATGTTTGTTAGGGTCTTAGAATGTGGACATTTGCATACCATCTCACAGAAGCTCTGGTGGCATGGTGTTTGGCACACCACAACAGGGCCTTTAGTCATTTCAAGAAGATATAAAGTCTCCCCTGCATGCGAGGGAATTTGCATATCATCTCCCAGAGGCCCCTGCAGCATGGCGTTCAGTCAGCAAAACAGGGCACTTAGATGTTTCAAAGAGATAGAAAAGCTCCCAAGCACACAACCAACGTTACATATGATGGGGACACGTAAGGTAGGCTCCAAGAATGTGGGCATTTGCATATCATCTCCCAGAAGCCCGCGTGGCGTTAGGCCACCAGAACAGGGCATTTAGTCATTTTAAGGAGATATGAAAGCTCCTGAGCATGCTACCAGCGTCACACATGATGGTGAAGGGTTTTTTAAGGTCCTATAATGTTGCCATTTGCATATCCACCGGCCTCTCACTGTCTGCGGGAGCCTTGATTGGAAGGACTTGCCCCCCACCCCCCACCCCGGTCAACGTGGGGGATGCGGTCTTCCATAAGCCACATTTCCCACGCCCAGAGTGGGCGGGGATTTGGTGCTGGGCTCTTCACTCACCATTACTGGGGGAATCCTGGTTAGTTTCTTTTCCTCAGCTTAGTAATATGCTTAAATTCAGCGGTTCGTCTCATCTGATCTGAACTTGTATTCAGAGGCTGGCCCTTCCTCCTACACCCCCCGGGGGAAGGGAGGGAGACAGGCAGGCAGAGCGACGCCCGGCGCACGTCCCCCCGGCGGAGGTGGGCAGGACAGTGTTCGGCTAACTTTGAGTTCCGAGGACCGATGGAAGAGCTCAGGGGAACGGCGCGGGTGCGGGCGTGAGAGAGAGAGACTGCAGGGGCAGCTCTGCATGTTTCCGAGAAGTCAGTGCCGTGGTGTCCTACCATGCCGAGCGCACTGACATCCCCCACAGCAGGCTTTCCTCTGGGTCTGCATTTAGGGGGACGAAGGGGAGTGGAGTCCCCTGCGAAGCTACCCCCAGCACCGCCTGACTCCCAGTTTCGGGGGGCGGGCGATGGATGGCAAAACAACTCTCAGACAGACGTGACCCTGGGGTGGGTGCCACTCCAGAGACAGACAGCACCGCCGCCGCTGCAGCCCGGGCTGCGGAATAGCGTCGGCAGATGAGAACGACAAGAGGCAGTCTGCCGCGGGGGGGGGTGAGGCGTTTTACGGGGCGGTGCCTTTACCCGGAACTACCTCACCTCCGACACACCAGGCAGTGAGATCCTGTCGTCCTCGCTGCTGGGGCCGAAGCGAGCAATGGCAAACAGAGACACAAAGGTCAGTGACGCGAGCTGGGCACGGAGTGCTCCAAAGCCCCCTTCTGCACGCGCCACGTTTCGGCATCCATGGGCCGAGGGAGGGAGGGAGGAAGGCGCAGATCACCGACAGTGCTCGCGCATGGATGGGGAGAGACAGGCTCTCACAAACCCATGAATGATCCTTCTGCAGGTTCACCTATGGAAACCTTGTTACGACTTTTACTTCCTCTAGATAATCAAGTTCGATCGTCTTCTCGGCACTTCGCCAGGGAGGCGCGGGAGCGACCACCCCCAGCGTGACTGATCCGAGGACCTCACTCAACCATCCAATCGGTAGTAGCGATGGGCAGTGTGTACAAAGGGCAGGGACTTAAACAACGTGATCTGATGATCAGAGCTTACTGGGAATTCCACGTTCAAGGGAAATAATTTCAATCCCCGATCCCTAGCACGCGTGGGGTTCAGCGGGTTACCCACGCCTGTCGGCGGAGGGTAGACACACGCTGAGCCACGCAGTGTAGCACACGTGCAGCCCCAGACATCTAAAGGCATCACAGATCTGTTATGGCTCCACCTCGTGTGGCTCAGTCCCGCTGGTCCCTCTAAGAAGTTAGAACTGACCGCCGGGCCGCATAACTAATCAGGCTGGGGTATCGCTCGTTATCGGAATAAACCAGACAAATAACGGCCATGCACCACCACCCGTGGAATTGAGAAAGAGCTATCATTCTGTCAATCCTTTCCGCGTCCGGGCCGGGTGAGCTTCCCCATGTTGAGTCAAATTAAGCCGCAGGCTCCACTCCTGGTGGTGCCCTTCCATCAATTCCATTACGTTTCAGCTTTGCAACAATACCCAGACACTTTGGTTTCCCGGAGGCTGCCCGGCAGGTCATTGGAAATAACGTCACCGGATCACCAGTCGGCATAGTTTACGGTCAGAACTATGACGGTATCTGATCGTCTTCGAACCTCCGACTTTCGTTCTTGATTATTGAAAACATTCTTGGCAAATGCTTTCATTTCTCTCGTCTTGCGCCGGTCCAAGAATTTCACCTCTAGCGGTGCAGTACGGATGCCCCCGGCCATCCCTCTTAATCATGGCCCCGGTTTGGGAAAACCCACAAAACAGAACCCGGGGTCCTGTTCCATTATTCCTAGCTGAAGCTTTCGGGCGAGCTGGCCTGCTTTGACTCAGATTTTTTCAAAGTAAATGCTTCGCCCCGCTTGACACTCAGCCAAGAGCATCGAGGGGGCGCCTTGAGGCAAGGGGTTGGGGCGGCCGGTGCATCGCCTCGCGGCAGACCAGCCACCTCAATCCTGAGATCCAACTATGAGCTTTTTAACTGCAGCAACTTTAAAATACACCATTGGAGCTGGAATTACCACGGCTGCTGATACCAGACTTGCCCTCCAATGGATCCTCGTTAAAGGATTTAAAGTGTACTACGTAGTCTTCTTGAA
The DNA here is from genome assembly GCF_017654505.1 of Polyodon spathula. NCBI lineage: Eukaryota > Metazoa > Chordata > Actinopteri > Acipenseriformes > Polyodontidae > Polyodon > Polyodon spathula. The sequence goes on from NC_054576.1 coordinate 835,227, forward strand.
CAAAGAAGACTACGTGGCGACCTAATTCAAGCATTCAAAATTCTAAAAGGTATTGACAGTGTCGACCCAAGGGACTTTTTCAGCCTGAAAAAAGAAACAAGGACCAGGGGTCACAAATGGAGTTTAGAAAAAGGGGCATTCAGAACAGAAAATAGGAGACACTTTTTTACACAGAGAATTGTGAGGGTCTGGAATCAACTCCCCAGTAATGTTGTTGAAGCTGACACCCTGGGATCCTTCAAGAAGCTGCTTGATGAGATTTTGGGATCAATAAGCTACTAACAACCAAACGAGCAAGATGGGCCGAATGGCCTCCTCTCGTTTGTAAACTTTCTTATGTTCTTATGTTCTTATGTACTCATTCCAATTACTGAGCCTCTAAAGAGTCCTGTATTGTTATTTTTGTCACTACCTCCCCAGGTCGGGAGTGGGTAATTTGCACGCCTGCTGCCTTCCTTGGATGTGGTAGTCGTTTCTCAGGCTCCCTGTCCGGAATCGAACCCTGATTCCCCATTACTCATTGTTACCATGGTAGGCGCAGAAACTACTGCCTTCCTTGGATGTGGTAGTCGTTTCTCAGGCTCCCTGTCCGGAATCGAACCCTGATTCCCCATTACTCATTGTTTCCATGGTAGGCGCAGAAACTACCATCGAAAGTTGATAGGGCAGACATTCGAATGAGACGTCGCCATCACGGGGGGACGTACGATCGGCCCGAGGTTATCCAGAGTCACCAAAAGTGTCCGGGAGCAAGGCGCCCACGGATGGTTTTTTTTTCGGTCTGATAAATGCACGCATCACCGACCCCGGATCCCCGTCCCTGGGAGATGGATGGGGGGGGAGCAGCGGGGGGGGAGGTTCAGCGCTCGTTGGCATGTATTAGCTCTAGGATTACCACAGTTATCCAAGTAACCGTTGGATCGATCAAAGGAGCCATAACTGATTTAATGAGCCTTTTGCAGTTTCACTGTACAAATCCGTTTGCACTTAGACATGCATGGCTTAATCTTTGAGACAAGCATATATTACTGGCAGGATCAACCAGGGAGCCGCACCTTCTGCATCACTCCTGGGGTAGGAGGATAATGGAAAGATCATGATCCACTCTGTCCCAAATGCGAGCCCCCGTGCGCTCAGATGGAAATCTGACTGCAGAACGGGGGGAGACACATAGCGGCCAGGCAGGACACGACGGAGCCCACCGGCAAACACTAGTGGCTCGAGCACAGCGACAAAAGGAAGTGGTATGGGGACCGCACAGTCTCCAGTGAAATGAGCTCCGGTGAACCAGATGGTCCTCATGGACCAGCTCAAGTCAGACCTTTGAGAATAAGGCTTCTGGGCTCATTGATCTCGCTATGAAAGGTCGGTGATACACCTCCGCCACATCTGAGGCATTTGAAGGGTCCCCTCTTCACAGGTGTCTGACGACAGGGTCTGGGAGGAACCTCGCTAGTCAGACTAAAAAAGCCAATCAATCAGTGGACAAACTGGAGAGAGATGGTCCCGCAACCTGACTCTACCAGTTGGGGGAAGAGGAACGCACTCTGGATGGGAGAGACCAGGTGGGCGCAGAACACTGGGGAATGGCATCCGTCAGGGCCTGATCCTGCACGCGCAAGGCCTCCAAGGCTGGCCGCCCCTGACGGATCAGGGGTTGGACGCGGAGGAGGAACCGGAGCCAATACCATGCACGAACATAGCCGGAGACCCTGATTGAAAATCAGAACCGTCACTAACCCTGAACCTAACCATAACCCCAACCCTTACCCTAATCCTGAACCTAACCCTAACCCTAACCCTGCACCTAACCCTAACCCTAACCCTAACCCTACCCTACCCTTCTCCCCGAACCCAAAACTAACTGCAACCCTAACAGCATGCCTATGCCTAACCGTTACCCCGCTACACCCACACCTCCAACCCTAACCCACACCGCACCCCTACCCAGACACTACCAGAGAACTGATGACTCAGCAGCAATCCAGCAACACTGCCCAGGAGAACCTACCAGGTCCACAGACACATCAACATGGACAAAAAGAACACAGACTGGAGCCTGCAAACTAACAAGAACATTCTCATCATTGGGGACTCCAACCTCCACAGAATCCCGGACCACACCCAGAGCCAAATGCAGATTGAAAGCTACCCAGGAGCAAAATTCCCACATGCAGCCAACCTTGTGGACAAAGCCAAAACAGATAGAGGAGTGACCAAAGTGATCCTATCATTTGGAATCAACAACAAAGACCAGAAAGTCAAAGAGACAGCTATCAAAAACCTACAGAAGATGTACAGGTCAGCAAAGAAAACCTTCCCAACTGCAGAAATCAAAGTGCCAATAGTGAACTTCTCACAAGCACTCGACATGCAGGCCCAACGGAACTTGGAGGAACTAAACAGATTCATCTCAGCCAACCTGCCACACATTCCACTGTTACCAACTGAGAACTTCCGAGTCGGCAGAGACAACATCCACTGGACAACCAACACAGCCAAGGATATGCTCCAGCACTTGCCAGCAAACTAGGAGACCCCACAAGCCCAAACATCTCCAGGGAGGGGGTATCAAACATAGTGAATCTATCTAAAAACTTCAAGCCAACAGAGAGCCAAGACAGCCTCTTGAGCAAAGGTCTCTCTTTCATACCCACACCGCAAACAAAAGCGTATACTACTAGCAGAAACACAAGACTACCACAGGAGGCTAAAAATCGCAACCTTCTTTGAAGAGGAAGAAGACTCAAATAGGATACCCTTCCTACCAAAATCCAACCGGGAACCAAAGAACAAACAAGTTCCACAAGAAATCACAGAGATCATTCTTAAAGATTTAAAAGCAATACACAGCCTTAACCCAGGGAACTACAAAACAGAAGACAACCTAGCAGCACCAGAAAGGAGAGCACTTAAGGAATTACAAAAACATACCAACATCATTTTCAAACCAGCAGACAAGGGTAGTTCAATAGTAATAATGGATAAAGAATTCTACATCTTTGAAGCCAACAGGCAACTAAACAATCCAGAACACTACAGGAAATTAGACGCACCATTAGACGGGCGGGACAATAGTAGTAGTTTCAAAAATCATCTGTAATATTATTATAAAAGCAAAACTGCATAAAAAACTGACTCAATATCAAAAACGTTTTTTGAATTCGCCATTTCACTGCTGAGATATTCCCTTCACAATGTGTCTAGTACCTCACAGTTCAAAAATAACTATGATTGACTAGCTGTGTGTTTTGCTGCTCTGGTCTTACATGTGTCTGTTGATGGTGAAATCTCAGGATCACGTTGTAGGGGAGGTCACAAGCTTTCTATTCATACCTTGACTTTGTTTGTAGCCTAATCCATTGAAGAGTAATCGATGTGCGTACGTAAAAAAGACATATTTGCAAGCGAGTGCACAGTGTTATGCACATAGGATCAACGTTTCTTACCGTTTTCTGATCATTTTTCAATTTGTAAAATTTATAAAATCGAACGAAATGGCGAGCAGTGTTCCAAAGGATCCCAAAAGAAGTCGATTCAGTCTTTTTGAAGTTTTGGAGGAGATGGATAATAGTGAAAGTGACGGCGAAAATGACTTTCTGGGTTGGAGAGTGCTGATTCAGTGTATGTATCCCATATACTCTGTGGAAATTTGCATATCTCCCTTATACCCTGTGCTGAAATTTACATTTCTCCTTTATGGTTCTGGTGAAATTTGTACATCTCCCATATACCATCTGTTGATATATGCACATCTTCCATAAACACTCTGCTGAAATTTGCATATCTCTCTTATACAATCTGGTGAAATTAGCATATCTCATATATATGCTTGGCCGAAATTTGCATATCTCCCTTATACCATCTGCTAAAATTAGTATATCTGCAATATACCCTCTGCTGAAGTATGCATAGCTCCCATAATACCCCCTACTAAAATTAGCAAATCTGCCATAATAACCTCTGCTAAAATTAACATATCTGCCATAATACCCTCTTCTAAAATTTGCATATCTGCAATATATCATCTGCTGAAATTTGCATATCTAACATATACCTTCTTCCAAAATGTGCATATCTCCCTTATACCCTGTGCTGAAATTTGCATTTCTCCTTTATGGTTCTGGTGAAATTTGTACATCTTCCATATACCCTCTGCTGAAATTTGCATATCTCCCTTATACGATCTGGTGAAATTAGCATATCTCATATATATATACCCTTGGCAGAAATTTGCATATCTCTCATATACCCTAAGAAGAAATTTGAATAACTCCCACATACCATCTGGTGAAATTTGCATATTTCCCATATACACTCTGCTGAAATTTGCATATCTCCCATATACCCTCTTCCAAAATTTGCATATCTCCCATAAGACCCTCTACTAAAATTAGCATAACTGCCATATACCCTCTGCTAATATTTGCACATGTGCAATATACCCTATGCTGAACATTGCATATCTCCCATATACCCTCTTCTAAAATGTGCATATCTGCCATATATCCTCTGCTACAATTAGTATATCCCCATATACCCTCTTCTAAAACTTGCATATCTCCCATAATACCCTCTGCTAAAATTAGCATATCTCCCCTATACCCTCTGCTGAAATTTGCAGATCTAACATATACATTCTTCTAAAACTTGTATATCTCCCATATACCCTCTTGTGAAATTTGCATATCTCCCATAATACCCTCTGCTAAAATGATCATATGTCCCATAATATCCTCTGCTAAAATTAGAATATCTGCTATAATACCCTCTGCTAACATTTGCTAACATTTCTCGATTATACACTCTGGTGAAATTTGTATATATCCCAAATACTCTGTGGAAATTCGCATTTCTGCCTTATACGCTCTGCTGAAATTTGCAAATCTCCCACATAAACTGTGCCAAAATATGCATATTTCCCATATACACTCTGCCAAAATTTGCATATCTCCAATATGCCCTCTGCTGAAATTTGCATATCTCCCTCATACCATCTGGTGAAATTTGTACATCTTTACCCTCTGCTGAAATTTGTATATTACCCATGTACACTAAGAAGAAATTGTCATATCTCCCTTAGAGTCTCTGGTGAAATTTGCATATTTCCCTTATAGTCTCTGGTGAAATTTGCACATTTCCCATATACCCTCTGTCATAATGTATAAATCTCCCATATAGCATCTGCTGAAATTTGCATATCTACCATATACCTTCTGCTGAAATGTGCATATTTCCCATATACCCTATGCCAAAATTTGCACATTTCCCAGATAGTCTCTGCTGAAATTGCAATATTTCCCTTATACCATCTTGTGAAATTTGTACATTGTCCATATAGCCCTCTGCCAAATTTGCATATCTCCCTTATAGCCTCTGCTGAAATTTGCTTTTCTCCATTATACCTCTGGTGAAATTTGTACATCTCCCATATACCTTCTGCCAAAATATGTACATCTTCCATATACCCTCTGCTGAAATTTGCATATCTTCCATATACCCTCTGCTGAAATTTGCACATCTTCCATATACCGTCTACTGAAATTTGCATATCTCCAATGTACACTGAGAATAAATTTGCATAATTCCCATATACCCTCAGGTGAAATTTGCATATCTCCCTTATTGTCTCTGGTCAAATTTGCATATTTCCCATATACAGTGTGCCAAAATTTGCACATCTCCCATATAGCATCTGCTGAAATTTGTATATCTGCCATAATACCCTCTAGTAAAATTTGTAAATCTCTAATATACCATCTGCTGAAATTTGCATATTTCCCATATACACTCTGCTGAAATTTACACATCTCCCATATACCCTCTGCTGAAATGTGCGTATCTCCCATGTACCCCAAGAAGAAATTTGCTTAACTCCTATATAACCTCTGGTGAAATTTGCATGTTTCCAATATACACCCTGCCAAAATTTGCATATCTCCCATATAGCCTCTGCTGAAATTTCAATATTTTTCTTAGAGCATCTAGTGAAAGTTGTATATTGCCGATATACCCTCTGCTGAAATTTGCATACCTCTGATATACAATCTGCTGAAATGTGCATATCTCCCTTATACCTCCTGGTAAAATTGGTGTATCTCTCATATACCCTCTGCTGAAATTTGTATATCTCCCATATACCCTCTGCTGAAATTTGCACAATTTGCATACACCCTCTGCTAACGTTTGTATATCTCCCATATACCCTCTGCTAGAATTAGCATATCTGACATATACCCTATCCTAAAATTAGCATATTTGCCATAATACCCTCTGCTAAAATTAACATAGTCCTATAATACACTCTGCTGAAATTTGCATATCTCTAATATACCCTCTGCTGAAATTTTCAAATCACCCTTATAGTATCTGGTCAAATTTGCATATCTCCCATATTACCTCTGCTGAAATCTGCATATCTCCCATGTACCCTAAGGAGAAATTTGCATAACTCCCACATACACTGCCGAAATTTGCATATCTCCCATATAGCCTCTGCTGAAATTTCAATATTTCCCTCATACCATCGGCTGAGATTTGTACATCTCCCATATACCCTCTGCTGAAATTTGCATATCTCCCATGTACCCTAAGAAGAAATTTGCATAACTCCCATATACTTGCTGGTGAAATTTCAATATTTCCCTTGTACCATCTGCTCACTTTTGCATATCTCCCTCATAGTCTCTTATGAAATTTGTATATTTCCCATATACCCTCTGCTGAAATTTGTTTATCTCCCACTGCCAGGTCTCCCCCAGCTGAATGAGTCAGCCTGGAAGCTGTCAGCATGTTTGCTGTTGCTAAAGACTAATGTATTTTATTTGTATTTATTTTAAAAAGACAGCTAAGGACAGTACATCTGTTTTGCAACATACTTAATAGGTTATCTTATTGTCTTATAGACTTTGAGCTCACTTGGTCTGTGCAAATTTTGATGGTGAAATGCACACAAAAAGACAATTTTGTATATATTTAAATATTGCCCGAAGGTGCCTCCCCTTTCATTTCAGAACCCCCGGTTTGAAATTCGTTCCCGCGTCTCTGCTCTTGCTATATCTGGAAGTATATTTACAGAATTGTGGAGCTTAATCGTCGCAGATACCGCCCGCACAGTAGATTATTTAGAATAAGAACACATTTAAACCCGTTAGATAAACTCAAGAAATAGTTAGAGGATACCGGCTTCCACGGCATGAAATTCTAACTTTACTGGATTATTCTTGTCGGATTTGAGGAGGAGCACTGAGCATAATTATGTACTAACTCCAGCTGTGCAATTGCTGTGTTCATTGCAGTACTATGCCACAGGAAGCTTTCTCCAAATCACAGGAGATGGTCTGGGACTCGGCAAAGAGTCTGTATCGCGGTGCGTCTAAGCAGTGACGACAACATTTGTTAGGCATGCACCTGAGTACGCTACTTTATCAAGAACATGGGCAGAAGCTCGTGACACTCACAGAGGATTCCATTCAATTGCAAACATCCATGCAGTTATAGGGGCAATTGATGATACTCTAATTCCCATAACAACCTCATGGATAGATGAGCCTCTGTACTTCTGCAGAAAAGGCTACTCAGCAATAAATGTGCAAGTTATCTGCAACCATGAGGGTATCATCACAGACATTGTGGCATAGTGGCCGGAAGGTACCCATGATGCCTTCATGTGGCCAAATTCCGTGATAACTCAGGCAGCACATAACGGGCAATTTGGCAATGGCTGGTTATTGAGTATCTACTCACCCCTATTCTGCATCCCACCAATGCTGCTGAGGAAAGATTCAGCAATGTGCATTGCCTCAATATATGCATCACCGAACGTACCTTCGGTGTGTGGAAAATGAGGATCGGATGCATTGACATGTCCAGTGGGAGACTACACTCCACACCATCTAAATGTTGCACTGTGATTGTGGTTACAGCAATCCTGCACAACATTACAGTTAGAGCAAGAGCACGTTTGCCTGAAGACGACAACATAGCAGAACCTGAAGGAAAAGATGTAGATGAGCGTGTTGCTGATGAAGGACGAGAATACACTGCAGGGATTGCTACTCGGCTCCGTCTCATACGCAATGTCTTTGACCATTAAACCCAAGATTGACACTTTATTCCAGTTGTCATGAATTTATTCTTTACATTATTCATAAAGTATGATATAGAAATTGATAATATACACAGATAATTATTTTAAGAAATATATTATTTAATCCCTGTGTATAACAAAAAGGTACACTTTTTAACTTGTGTCATCAAGTAATTGTTGTCAAACATAAAAAAAGACCTTGGTAACAAATAAATGGCAATCGTTGGCTTGCTCATGGGGGATGTGTGTAGAGGTAGTGGGTCGCCACTGTGAATGAAAACAAAGAGAGTGGAGTACATGAAATCTCGATTCCACTCCAAACAAGTTTATGTAGACCTATTCTTATTAAAATCCATTATGTTGTGATTGACTGCAACTTCTATGATGCACCTTAAGGTCATTTTTTAAGAGGCAGTTTCACAGTGTTTTGGGAAACACATGTGGAGATCGATCGAACTCAGCTGCGGGCAATCGTAAGAATGATCTTGAAACCTCGAGTTCCAGCGTTATGGGGAAACGGCCCCCTGGTCAATACAGCATTCGATAATCCACATTATGGGCCTCATTCACTAAACATTTTCAACACAATTTTGTACCATTTTCGTTTATTTTAGTTGAATTAAGCATGTATTTAGCAACGCTTTATTCACCAACAACTGTCAAAGTCATTGTTTTTGTCATGGACAGCGTACAATTTTTAACAGTCATGACAGGTCATTCCATGTATTGTACTTATTTCCCTTAGTGGTCTCCTTCGCTCCTGCAAAATCCACATCTGGATGTGGACTTTCCTCAGTGAGAGGTCATTTAAAAGAACTAGAGCTACATTTCACAAAGTATTTGTTTTATTACATGAAATATCTCATGTTGTTCATTTATTTGCTTTATTTCAATGATATATGTTACGTTGTGCTACTGTTTTGCACAGCAGCATGTAGGCTACTGCTCTGGCATCTATAGCCTAACTGTTGTACAGCAGTATTAAAACAACAAGATGCATATGTGCTGATTTTTTAAGATTTAAAAAATCCAGTTTATTGTGTTGTATTTAACCTCTTCTAATAAACACATATTTAGATTCAGCTATGGATTGTTATCAATACACAATTAAATACAATAAACAAAACAATATCCATTAAAAAAAAAAAAAACTTGGCCCTTGTATTGATTGTGATCAATTTCAATATTTATTTTTTTTTCCCCGTCCTATCATCCTTAAACTTTCGGAATCAAATAGTTTGTGATATGGTAGTTCCCCAACCAAAACTTCCAATTTTTCCATTGTAAAACTGGCTTTATAGGTTTCCCTTTTCTGATTTTTTATGCAGGGAACTTTTTTCTGCTTTTATATCAAAGAAATGAACGCATTTATGTATTGGGCCTAATTAAATTCGTTTCCAATTAGGAAAACTTTCGCATGCTGAAAATGCAATGAATTGGGTTTGTGAATTAGGGGAACTGGCCGAGTTACGAATGAGGCCCTATGTGATAACTGGGATCCGTGAAGCCAGCCGTGAACAATATAATATTTAGTAAAACGCCAAAAAAACAGAAGACTTGTAATTGAAATCTTTGTCAAAAGTTGCAAGTAAAGGATATTTTTTATATATATTCTCATCTCGTTCATAACTGTATGTTTCATTCAGGAGGATCACATGACCAGAGGCGGGTTGTACTTCACGGATCCGATTCTGGATCCAGGCTCTTGATCCTGCGTTAAAAACAAATGTTAAAAATTAAACACCATTTTAAACACAAAAATGTAACACTTTTAAAATGCTAAATCTATGTGTTTAATGTAAAAAATAAAAACCAATTTTTTTTTTAAACGTCATTTGAATCCAATAAATTCTGTGGCAATTCACAAATTGAGGAACTCCACAAATTGAACTTCAACAGCTCAAGTTTATTTTTCACTAAATGAGGAACTTTCTCATTGTTTCACGGTGGTTTTTTATGCTGACCTATACCTGTCTCTTTGATGGGACCAGCGTGGTTGTGTTGCTGGTTCTGGGTCTATTCTGTCTTACTCGGCTGCATTCACACACTATTTTATTCATTTTGCAATTTTCTCTCAATGTTTTTGGAATGTCCGATTATTATTCAACCTGGCTCACCACTGCAACCCCCTAAGTAAATGGGGAGAGACGAAGACGAGGAATCCTGTCCTCCAAAACAAGTGCCGGTGTTATGAAGAATTCTGCCCCCCCTTGGAAATCAGTTTCCCCTGTCAGTAATTTACCGCATTTGGTCTGTGGAAAAAAAGGCTGCGTAATCAGGCAAATATAGACTAACCCTCACCCTCACCCTAACCTTCACCTTAGAAAAAAAAGTGTTCACTTCGGGATTCACCCATAACAAACCTTGGATTAAGTGCATGAGACGAATCGCCAGACCACCTTATTGCACGCAGTACAACAAGCAGGGAAACTGATTTCTACGTAACACCGGTAGCCATCTGCTTTTTTGCGCTCTGGGAGCCCCGCCGTGCAGCCATCTCCAGGACTTACAGCATCATACGGTTTTGAATTGTGTTCAGCCTGCAGGCAGCCAGCCTGCCACCCTCGCTGGTGTGTGGCGAGCCAAGGGCTCACAAGCCGACCTAGCCCCTACCCTGCCTGGGCAGCGCTTGGCCAGTTGCGCTGCCCCCTGATAACTCCCACTCATGGTCGGCGGTAGCATAGCTTAGATTCGAACTGCCGGTGTCCAAGCTATAGGGCGCATCCTGCACCCAGTGCGGAGTGACTTTACCGGATGTGCCACTCGGAAGCCCCTGCATTCCACCACCGACACCTTAAAAAAAAAAAAAAAAAAAAAAAAACAGCTGTTCTGTTTTTTCATCACCTGTCTGCTGGGAAGTAACTGAGCTGATGCTTTTATTAAAAGCGACTACCAGAGACTTGGGGGGGGGGGGGGGGGGGGGGGGGGGGGGGGGGGGGAACTCTGCATCATCAACAACTGCTGCTGCTGCTGCAGAGTCGCTTCCAAAAGGACCTCGTTTGTTTGACATCTCATCCGAAGGACGGAGCACAAGGAGGTTCAGTGACTTGCTCAGGGTCTCACATACGCAGAGTCAGGGGCTGAGCCGGGATTTGAACATCCTGGTACCGAGCCTCTTTAACCACAGGACCAGCGAGCCTCTGCAGTAGCATACACAGATCAGAAAATAAAACACACTATATATGTAACGATCACTCTGCACAACTGAGAAGCAGTTGTACTGTCCTCCCTAAGGAGAAACTACCGGCCCAATATCTAGAACTAATTAAGTCAGCAAGAGTGACAGACAGCAAAAGCAGGGACGTCAGAGGTGTCAATGTCACGAACAAACGGTTTATTGTTGTAAACTATAATGTAATAAATGAAATATAATGCCAACAACTTATTGCAGATAACAGTTAGTGGAAGGTACAGGTGAGTAAGAAAGTAGTGAATTAAACAAACAAACACTAAAGCAAAATGAATGCGGTGCCCGGTGGGCCTCCAATAAACCCCCCCCCCCCACCCCACACACAAACACCACACTAATACAAAACCAATATACAACTAACACACCGACAGGCAATAGAGACAAAGGTGAATGAATAAGTATATGGGGAAAACAACTGCAGAGACAGTCTTGATGGCAATGGATGATAAATTAAATTCAGGCCTAACAAGTCCAGTGAAGTAATGCAGATGAAATCCAAAGTAACAAAAGAACAAAACCAAAATTCCAGTAACCAAAGTATCAAAGGAAAGTAGAAAAAACCAGCAAACAGAAAAGGAATAATCTCACCAACAAATAATGAAGTCCCGAATAGAGTCCTGTACTGAGCATGGTGGATGAAGGGTGATGAAAAAATAACGATCGTTGAAAATGGTGAGTCTGTCGAGTAGTACAGGGTTGAGTGGTGAACAGCCGTTTGGAAAATATCAGGAGGATCAGGAACAAAATGAAGACTGAACACACTACAAAAACAAACCCTAAACAGACCTTGAACAGCAACTAAACTTAAACAAGTAACAGTGTAAACAAAAAAGAAAGGTTTAGACAAAGTGCAAGATTTTGAAAAGAGTAAATGGATGCACCAGGATTTATCTAAATTAGTTCCAGTTACTCTGTTAATTAAGGGATATGCTGTTTGTTTGTAAATGGATTCCTCAAGAGAAAATGGAGTCCTCCCTGGCCTAGCCAGCCAGCTTTAATACCAGTACTAGCTTCCAAGGAGCTCTGAGATTGGAGGAGTGGATATCTGAATGAGCCAATCGGGGGAGAGGATGAACAGAGGGTGATAGCAAGGAATTATGCGAATTTGAGTTTTAACCTGGCCAGGCTACTGTCCGTCCCTACACCCACTTCATGGAGCAAGTGACCAAGTGAATTACTGATGATATATATATATATATATATATATATATATATATATATATATATATATATATATATATATATATATATATATATATATATAAAAAAAAAACTTGAAAACTGAACGTTAGAATTTTTTAAAAATTATCTTTTTTTTAAAATTTTAAAAAAAAACAATAAAACAATTTGACTCAATGATTATTTATATTTTTTCCTGTATAAAAAACACAAATGACAGAAAAATGAAGAAAAACTATCTTCAAACTAAGACTGCTTGCGTGTGTCTCTCTCTGTGAGCATGTGAGCAAGCAAAACACATACAAACCATCTTCCTTACCATAATAATAATAAAAATAACATTAGCCACAGAAACATTCATTCACTTTGAAAGCAGGCTTGTTTATTTGAATAGTTTTTCAAATTGAACACAGTTAGCTTCTGAAGCGGGCGCTCCCTCCCTGGTCTGCAGGCTGTGTGTAACACTGTAAGAGGACTGCTGTCAGGCTGAAAGCCACGTTCCTTGTGAATTATAAACGAGCTGTCCTGTCTTTCATACTTCAATGTAAACAACAAGCCATCTCAAAACACAAAACCTAGAGAAGATGAAACTCTGCTGCTGATTTATTACAACACAGAGTTAAAAAAAAGAACAAAGCTTACTGTATCTCATCAATATCAGGGTCTAGTGCTGTATATTATAAAGACATTTCAGAGGGCTGGATCTCATCAATATCAGGGTCTAGTGATGTATATTATAAAGACATTTCAGAGAACTGTATCTAAAAAATATCAGGGACTAGTGATGTATATTATAAAGACATTTCAGAGGACTATGTCAAAAATATCAGGGTCTAGTGCTGTATATTATAAAGACATTTCAGAGGGCTGGATCACATCAATATCAGGGTCTAGTGCTGTATATTATAAAGACATTTCAGAGGGCTGGATCACATCAATATCAGGGTCTGGTGCTGTATATTATAAAGACATTTCAGAGGGCTGGATCTCATCAATATCAGGGTCTAGCGCTGTATATTATAAAGACATTTCAGAGGGCTGGATCTCATCAATATCAGGGTCTAGTGCTGTATATTATAAAGACATTTCAGAGGGCTGGATCACATCAATATCAGGGTCTGGTGCTGTATATTATAAAGACATTTCAGAGGGCTGGATCTCATCAACATCAGGGTCTAGCGCTGTATATTATAAAGACATTTCAGAGGGCTGGGTCTCATCAATATCAGGGTCTGGTGCTGTATATTATAAAGACATTTCAGAGGACTGTATTCGTAAATATCAGGGTCTAGTGCTGTATATTATAAAGACATTTCAGAGGAGTGTATCGCATCAGTATCAGAGGCTAGTCCTGTGCTAATACTTGTTTTTGTTCTTTGGGGGCTGGATGTGCATCAAGTGATACTGCGCCGGGGGGGGGGAGAGAGAGAGAGAGAGAGAGAGAGAGAGACTTGGGTACAAGGATTTTACATCCATGCAAAATAAAATTGTATTCTCTGGAAGGTTGTGCTTTAGAGATTCAAGTCTTTTTAAAAATTGCGTTGTATCCTTAACATAGCTTGGGAATTTCTCAACGTGTGACCCAAGTTGTTTTTCTGCTATTTCAGCTATTATGTGTGTTGGATTATCAATCATGCTGACTATCATTCACATAGGGTGATTTTCTTTGTGCATTTTAGGATTTCCTCTTAAGAACATAAGAACATAAGAAAGTTTACAAATGAGAGGAGGCCATTCGGTCCATCTTGCTCGTTTGGTTGTTAGTAGCTTATTGATCCCAGAATCTCATCAAGCAGCTTCTTGAAGGATCCCAGGGTGTCAGCTTCAACAATATTAATGGGGAGTTGATTCCAGACCCTCACAATTCTCTGTGTAAAAAAGTGTCTCCTATTTTCTGTTCTGAATGCCCCTTTTTCTAAACTCCATTTGTGACCCCTGGTCCTTGTTTCTTTTTTCAGGCTGAAAAAGTCCCTTGGGTCGACACTGTCAATACCTTTTAGAATTTTGAATGCTTGAATTAGGTCGCCACGTAGTCTTCTTTGTTCAAGACTGAACAGATTCAATTCTTTTAGCCTGTCTGCATATGACATGCCTTTTAAGCCCGGAATAATTCTGGTCGCTCTTCTTTGCACTCTTTCTAGAGCAGCAATATCTTTTTTATAGCGAGGTGACCAGAACTGCACACAATATTCAAGATGAGGTCTTACTAGTGCATTGTACAGTTTTAACATTACTTCCCTTGATTTAAATTCAACACTTTTCACAATGTATCCGAGCATCTTGTTAGCCTTTTTTATAGCTTCCCCACATTGCCTAGATGAAGACATTTCTGAGTCAACAAAAACTCCTAGGTCTTTTTCATAGATTCCTTCTCCAATTTCAATATCTCCCATATGATATTTATAATGTACATTTTTATTTCCTGCGTGCAGTACCTTACACTTTTCTCTATTAAATGTCATTTGCCATGTGTCTGCCCAGTTCTGAATCTTGTCTAGATCATTTTGAATGACCTTTGCTGCTGCAACAGTGTTTGCCACTCCTCCTACTTTTGTGTCGTCTGCAAATTTAACAAGTTTGCTTACTATACCAGAATCTAAATCATTAATGTAGATTAGGAATAGCAGATGACCTAATACTGATCCCTGTGGTACACCGCTGGTTACCACACTCCATTCTGAGGTTTTTCCTCTAATCAGTACTTTCTGTTTTCTACATGTTAACCACTCCCTAATCCATGTACATGTGTTTCCTTGAATCCCAACTGCGTTCAGTTTGAGAATTAATCTTTTGTGCGGGACTTTGTCAAAAGCTTTCTGGAAATCTAAATAAACCATGTCATATGCTTTGCAATTATCCATTATCGATGTTGCATCCTCAAAAAAATCAAGCAAGTTAGTTAGACACGATCTCCCTTTCCTAAAACCATGTTGATTGTCTCCCAGTACCCTGTTACCATATAGGTCATTTTCCATTTTGGATCTTATTATAGTTTCCATATGTTTGCATATAATAGAAGTCAGGCTTACTGGTCTGTAGTTACCTGGTTCAGTTTTGTTTCCCTTTTTGTGGATCGGTATTACGTTTGCAATTTTCCAGTCTGTCGGTACCACCCCTGTGTCAAGAGACTGCTGCATGATCTTGGTTAGCGGTTTGTAAATTACTTCTTTCATTTCTTTGAGTACTACTGGGAGGATCTCATCCGGCCCAGGGGATTTGTTTATTTTAAGAGCTCCTAGTCCCTTTAACACTTCTGCCTCAGTTATGCTAAAGTTATTTAAAACTGGATAGGAACTGGATGACATGTGGGGCATGTTGTCAGTATCTTCCTTTGTAAAAACTTGTGAAAAGTAATCATTTAACATATTTGCTATTTTTTTTTCTTCCTCTACGATTTTGCCATTTGTATCTCTTAAACATTTAATCTCCTCTTTGAATGTTCTCTTGCTGTTGTAATATTGGAAAAACATTTTGGAATTGGTTTTAGCTCCCTTAGCAATGTTTATTTCTATTTCTCTCTTGGCCTTTCTAACTTCCTTTTTGACTTGCGTTTGCAGTTCTGTGTACTCTTTCTGCGTACTTTCTTTTTGGTCCTTTTTTAATGCTCTGTAAAGTGTCTTTTTTCGCTGAATATTTTTTTTAATTGATCTATTAAACCATTTTGGCAATTTAGTTTTACATTTAGATTTGTCTACTTTAGGGATATAATTGTTTTGCGCCTCTAGTACTACATTTTTGAAGAACAACCATCCTTCTTCTGTGGGTGTTTTCTCTATTTTACTCCAATCTACTTCTGTTAGTCTCTGTTTCATACCTTCATAGTTTGCTTTTCTAAAATTGTAAACCTTAGCTTTAGTCATTACTTTTGGGGATTTAAAAAACACTTCAAATGAGACCATGTTGTGGTCTGAGTTTGCCAGTGGTTCTCTGACCTCTGTTTTAGTTATTCTATCTTCGTTATTTGAAAAGACTAAATCAAGGCATGCCTCCCCTCTAGTGGGTGCCTTCACAAATTGTGTTAGGAAGCAGTCATTTGTCATTTCCACCATTTCTATTTCATCCTTCGCGCTACCCACCGGGTTCTCCCATTTTATTTGGGGGAAGTTGAAATCCCCCATTAGTATGGCTTCTCCTTTGCTACACACATTTCTAATGTCATTGTATAACAGATTATTGTGCTCACCATCTGAATCTGGCGGTCTATAGCATGCTCCTATTATTATGCCTTTTGAATTTTTGTCTGTCATTCTGACCCATATTGATTCGGTTTTATTTTCTTTGTCCAGGTTTAACACCTGGGCTTCAAGACTGTTTCTTATGTATAGCGCTACCCCTCCTCCTCTTCTGTCCTGCCTGTCTTTCCTATACAGTGTATACCCACAAATATTATATTCGTCCCCATCACTCTCAGATAACCACGTTTCTGTAACACCTATCACATCATAGTTACCTGTTAGTGCAGTAGCTTCAAGTTCTAGAATTTTGTTTCTGATACTTCTAGCATTTAGATAAATACATTTAATGGTTGTCTTACCTGAGTTGTTCTTGTTTTGATAAGAACAACTACATGTACTGAGGGAGGAAGGGAAAGCTGCTCTATAATTATTCAATCACTTGTAAGGTTGTGAAGCTGCAGTACATTACAAACAGCAGCCAGGACCCAGGTGTTTCATTGCTTATCAGGAGGACAGGGCTAATGTAGATGGCAGATGAAGGACAATTCTCTTTTTCTCATGATCCTCCAGTGCAATGGCATGGGCAGCTCTAGCCTGGGCCACTCTGAGCCTCTATCTGGGGAAGTGAGACGAGTTGCCCAAGTGCAGGCTCGGCAAGCTGCTCTCTTCCAGCCCAGGTCTTTGTTCCAACCATGGCCTGCGTTTCTACCTGGAGGAAAAGCCCTCCAGGACTGGAGTTGCCTGTCTCAATGCAAGTGAAGCTGCAGCATATACTAGAACTGTGGTGCCCCCTGTGATCTTTAAATCGGTCTGCATTATCACTCAGAAATATATGTGCAGTCTGCTGGGTGCAATGCAGATTGGGGTTAAGTGACTAAGACTATGAGTAGGGTGGTTTGCTACAGCCTAGGATTTCAATGGAAATGTCTTTAAAAATCACAGGAGTTGAAATCACAGGAGTTGTACCGAAGACAATATGTGATTCATGTAATTGTATTGTATAAAGGGTTATGCATGACAGATATATTCTACTACTCTGTATTTCTTAGTGTATTTTTGCTGAATTATTTCAATAAAGTTTTAATCACAATCTGTGGCTTCTTCTTGACCATTTTCACAGAGACTGCAGTCCTGTGACAAGAATGCTCTATAGCGATGGCTCTCTTTCCGTACAGTGTGGTTCAGGAGAAAGAATGATGAGCAGCACAGGGGCTGAACAGAGACTGCTCTATAGCGATGGATCTCTTTCCGTACAGTGTGGTTCAGGAGACAGAGTGATGAGCAGCACAGGGGCTGAACAGAGACTGCTCTATAGCGATGGATCTCTTTCCGTACAGTGTGGTTCAGGAGACAGAGTGATGAGCAGCACAGGGGCTGAACAGAGACTGCTCTATAACGATGGCTCTCTTTCCGTACAGTGTGGTTCAGGAGACAGAGTGATGAGCAGCACAGGGGCTGAACAGAGACTGCTCTATAGCGATGGATCTCTTTCTATGCAGTGTGGGTCAGGAGACTGGCAGCTTGTTAAATGGATGACTACAAACATTTCAGGAAATAAAAAATAATAATAATAATGTATGATTCCAGGAAATGATGCTTATTTTGGACGACTGCTTTACAGG
Source organism: Polyodon spathula (assembly GCF_017654505.1). NCBI lineage: Eukaryota > Metazoa > Chordata > Actinopteri > Acipenseriformes > Polyodontidae > Polyodon > Polyodon spathula. The sequence continues at coordinate 853,482 of NC_054576.1, forward strand.
AAATATTTGAATTTTAACTTTGTGGCGCTAGAAGCACAGTGTAGAGAGAGAGTGAATCAATTCTGGTTAGTTTTTTCAGTGCTAGATATTTTTCTAAAGTAATCTATTGTCATTCCAAGTTACTTATTAAGAGACTTGAGGCTGGCAGGGGAGCTGTAGTGGCGTGGCGAGACATAATCCCGATACGCTGCTTCTAAAGCAGCTGCGGCTCTTCTGCGCAGTGGTATCGGCACTGTACTGCAGTAAGTGAGGTGCCAGGTTCAATCCCAGCCATGTCCATTCATCTCAGGCTGTGTGGGACCCCAGCCTGTGGGAACTGGTAAAACACTTCATTATACTGTGTTTAATTGTGAAATGCCTATTTCGTTACTGTGAAAGCAGACATCCCAGAGTGTTGTTCAAGAAGCTGCTTGATGAGATTCTGGGATCAATAAGCTACTAATAACCAAACGAGCAAGATGGGCCGAATGGCCTCCTCTCATTTGTAACCTTTCTTATGTCTCTATCAAGAAACATGATAGTACATGGTATCAATATTCAAGCTGGGGGAGGGAAGTCAAGCAGTGATAATTTGGGGCAAATCTTCCTGTTGCACTTTTCTATGCCCTATTAAATAAAAACTAGAAACTACAAAAAAACCTCTTTCATTTCAGTCTGTGTGGCTGAACAGCCTCAAGCTCTGTATTTAACACAGACCAGTCTGTCTGATTTGTAACAGCTGTGGCTGGCTGTCTGTGTGGTGAGTGGTTTGGTAAAGGATTGTCACATTTACACAGCTATTAATAGAGCCAGGATATGGAATCCGACCTTTTATAAATGTGGGATCGGCGATTGTTTTCTATTTTTTTTGTTTTCATTTCTCATCCACAGTTTGTAACAGCCAATTAATTAAGCCGCTCACTGCTGCAACCCCTGCACTGACTTGGGAGAGACTAAGTATCTGATCGTTTGCTCTTCATTTTCGTATCGAAGCTGTTTGAAATGGACCCGTCAAAATGACTACTTGCTGGTGGTTCTAGGTAGTAGCATAAACCCGGCAAATCTAGTGTTTAAAAACACAGCCCAGGGGCTCCCAAGTGGTGCCTCCAGTAAAGGCGCTTCAGTGGAAGTACTGGATGCGCCCTATGGCATAGCACAGGCGTTCTGAGGGGGCGGTGCACAATCGGCCAAGCACCGCCAGCGGTGGGGAGGGTTGAAGTCGGCTGGGAATCCTTGCCTCATTGTGCACCAGAGACTGTTGTGGTGGGCTTCACTGTGAGCTGGCAGTGCGAAAAAAAAGTGGACGGCCCGAGAGCGCACGTTTTGGATGACCCGTGTGCTTGTCTTCATCTCTCTCGAGTCAGTGGGGGGTTTCAGCGGTGAGCTGGGTTGAATAATTGGCTATTCTAAATTGGGGAGAAAAAAAACAGGGTAAAAATAAACAGAGTTTCTAAATTTGACTTGATCTTCTGCTCTGCCTCTCTCCTTCTCCAGGGTTACGCTGCGGGAGACTCATGAAGAGCAGAATTAACTTGAGGGTGAGGTTGGGGAATTCCTTGCTCTGTCAGACCCGGGGCCCCACGTCTTTCTCTTGGTGCATCGTCTCGACTCGTCCTCCAGGGATGAGAGGAGAGTGCTGGACTTCATCTTTTGGATGTTTGGGGAGGAAGCCGCAGGACACATCATGGTACTTTTCTCCCACATGAATGCTCTGGGGGGGAAGTCCATCGAGGAATTCTTCCAGGATAATTCCAACATGCCGCTCAAGCGCATGCTGAATGTATGTGGGGGCAGGTATCATGTTTTCAAAACAGGGACAGAAGCCACAGAGCGCAGGTTTCTGAGCTCCTGGCCAAAATGGTGACTATGGCCAACAGTAGAGGCTTCTTTACCTGTGGCATGTATAGCAATGCTGAATCGGTGATCAGGCACTGGAAAGAACAGACTGGGAAGAAGTGCGTAGACAGAATATTTATGAGACCGGAGGAAAAAAACAGGGAGGAGCAGAGAGACAGGGAAGCACTGGCTGAAGCTCTGTTCAACAGAAATTTCATTAATACTCCATTAGCAGTGGGAGTGGTGCTAGGAGGGGTGGGGGGAGCTGCAGTAGGGAGAGCATTGGGCTATGCAGAGACAGCAGTAGGGTTAGTCATGGGGACAGTGATGGGAGCTGTGTTTGGAGGGGTAACTGGAATTGTGGCTGTAAAAGAAGATATGCACAGCAGATGCTGCACACAGTAAAGGGTGTCAAATGTTATAGAAATGTCCCAGAGCCAATTAAAATAAGAATCCTAGGATCTTCTACGTCAGACTTTTCTAACCCCAACGTAGGATTTTTTTTCTCCTACATAGGACTTTTGTTCTTCTACTTAGGACTTTACGGGCTGGTTTCACAGACCGTGTTTATCTTAGACTACTTAATGTTATTTTAGGAAGTAAGGAAGTATGAGACTAGTGCTAATCTGGGTCTGTGAAACCAGCCCTATATCTCCTATATAAGACCTTTTCTGAACTCCTTCATGGGCGATAAAAAGTCTTACATAGGAGTTTAAAAAGTGACTTACATAGGAAATATAAAGCCCCACATAGGAGATATGTAGCCCTACATAGGAGATACCAGGTTATTTTTCTTCTTTTCATTGGCATTACAGGGTTAAAAATACAGGGTTGCTCAGGGCGGCTTTAGCCCCTTTATAACGGTTTCAAACTATAACCTGGGGGTCTCTGTATTGCTATCGTGGCTCAGTTTAGTTATACTGGCTCAGACTCACATACAGCACACAGCAGTCTCTCTGTAATTCCTCTGTGGGATAAACAGTCACTCTCACTAAATTCATTAACATTGTAATCCCTCTTGAATTCACTATAATATATCTTTAGAAAAAACAACTGATAATTCACCATCTCAGTTCATTTTGTAATTCGCTTGAAATGCATTTTCCACTGAAGAGTTCATCATGACAAATATTGGCACTCAAAAGATGTGGTCAGTTTACAGTGCTAGCAGTATAAAATACCAGCATTTATTCCCTACCCAGTAACTGTGTAGGTCAACATCAAATAAATTATTTATAATATATACTATATATATAGTATCATATATATAGATAATATATATATATATATAGATATATATATATCTAGTATATATACCTTATATATATTGTAGACACCCCCAAGAGGCAAGTGTAATTGCAACACTGCACTGCTGTAACATCTAACAGCCCAGATGCCATTCTTATGTACCCCTGATAGGACTCAACTTCAGAGCTTCTTTTAGGACAAATATCCATGGAATGTGTTGTCCATTTCTAAAGCTCTAATGGCTGTCTTGACTTTTTATCTTGTACGTCATGCTTTCTGGGCTTGTTTCACAGATCTAGGTTAGTAATAATCTTGGACTACACAATGTTGGTTTAGGTAAGGTAGTCCAGGACTAGTGTTAATCAATGTCTGTGAGACCAGTTGGAAGGGTTTAGAGATCCTTATGAAAATAACGTTTGCACTCTGTGATGAAGTATACCATATAATTACACACTGGCAATGTAAAGAACAGTGTTCAGATTGACTCAAAGAACAGCACTCAATACATCTAACACACACAGAGTTCATGTGTGTGGTTCTTTAACAAGCTCAATGCTTCACATTTGACAGCGCATGTTTCGGAGGACGCTTGTCTTTGTCAGTGCAGGGGTTGCACTGGTGAACCAGATTGAATAATTGCACATTTACAGATCAGGGATAGAAATGGGGCAAAATAACTGCAGATTCTAAATATGTTTACTCTTTTCTTTTTTATTCGAAACTTTAGAAATATGTTGCTTTGGATTCCTATATAAACTGTTATCTCTGTATCTCTATAGTTGTAGTGCCTGTATTTTACTGTATATATTGATTCGTTCCATTTACTGTACACCATGTATAGAATAATAGTAACTATTCATTGTCTGCTTTTATACTGTGCAGGCACACACATGTCAAACACAAACAGAACGCAATGTAACAAAAAGGAGAAGCTGAGAATGGTTACAATTCTTTCTTTGTATTTGTTAGTCTGTGTTGGGGATGGACATACAGTGTAATGCAATAATGCTAAAAGCATTAAGCAAGGACTGACAATATATAGAGGAAATCTTCAATTAAAGCTCATTTCCAATATTTGCTAGGAGACCCAGCACATACTGTAGACCGGCAATTATTAGAGATCACTAGATTGCTTCATGCTATTGAGAAGCCCTGCAGACAGGCCATTATTTGACGATTTACAGTATGAAAAGCTTTTATTTTATTCCCTTATACACCTAGATCTGTATTACAATAACTACGGAGATGCATTGACTGAATGACTAAGAAGTAGCAGGTGCCCCCATTTTTTGATATAATTAATGAATGAATCAGGTTTATATTGCATTGCAGTTGTTTAGTTCTGCACCACACTGTAAAGAATACTAATCTTAGCAAGTTTAAATTCCCCTTATGAAGGGAATAGGATTGTCTACAAATGTTGCTTGTTATTTGAAAATAATTCTTGAATTAAAATAATTATCTTACCACCTTGGCAGATCATTTTTCTTAAACTATGCAGAAATGTTCTAAATGTATTCTTTTTGTTTGAGACATTGATTTTTTTCAATACATGTGGTGGACTTGGTTCTGTTGAGTTTATAAATCCCATTAGTTTACCCCAGGGCACCTACGGTAACAATTTATTTAAAAAAAAAAAAAAAGTATTTTATTGAAACAAATACCTTCTTTCCTTTTCTCTTTTTTGTGTATATTTTATGATCTTACAATACATGTTATATCCAACAATCCAATATTGTATCGTGTTCTTGAAATTAAATCTCTTATACTGTATTATACGAAATACCTTTCCCACATAACATATAGGAGTGGCAGTGTGGAGAAGTGATTCGGGAGCTGGACTCCAGGCAGCAGGGTCCTGGGTTCTATCCCAGGTGGAGGACGCTGTTGCTGCTGTACTCTTGAGCAATATACTCTAGCAAAACCAACCGTGTAAATGGGTACCAGAGTTTAAATGTAAAGAAACCCAAGTTGTAACCCCTGTGAGTCTCTTTGGAAAGAAGCATTTGCCAAATAAGAAAAGTGGAAATCCCCAAAATAAGTTTTTTTTGTTAAACATGTATTTTTCATTACTGTGACATTCAAACAACCACATCTGCCACATAATGCAGTGGTGAAAACATAACTTGAGACACCAAATAGCACAGAAGAAATAGGCTTGCACCAAGTATGTCAAGAGTTTTTTTTTTCTTAAACCCAGATTTACTGAAGCCAAATCAAATGTGAAAAATGTTAAATCACTGCCCCTGAGACTGGAGATGTGGGGAAAGCATGACTGTACCTGAGACTGGAGAGGTGGGGACAACTTTGAAGAGTAGTGCTGCGGGCAGTTATTCGTCATGTTATGGCTCTGTCTAGTCTCTCTAGAAAGATCATGTAAGAATCCTGCAGGTTTTTCCCTTTGTAGAGTCAATTGCCAGAGTTTAAAATGTTTTCCTATCAATTATAACTCTGCCATGCTTGAAATTGGCAAGTGCTGTATTAATTGCAATATCATATCATTTTAATAAACTAATAAACAATATGGGGGATAATTAATTCTGTGTTTGAATTTTAAAATATCGCTATGTAAATCTGGTGATATATTATAATACAACAAACATAATACAGATATTAATATAGAAATGTAATAAATAGCACGCACACATGATGTTAGAAGTGCTAATAAACTCATAAACAATACTGGGTTTAATTAATTCTGTGTCTGAATTAAATCTGGAGCAGTATGTTTATTTTCTAACTCGGCACAAGTGACATTCCAAATAAATAATTTTTTGTAGTAAGAAATGTATTGCAGCGAGCACAGGATCTAGGTGACATAGTCGCACACAGGGACATAAGCCTGATATATATATATATATATATATATATATATATATATATATATATATATATATATATATATATATATATATCTATATATATATATATATATATAATATTTTAATAATATATATATATATATATATATATATATATATATATATATTAGCACCATTTGTGCCAAAACTATCCAGCCATTAATTTGTCAATCCGTTTGTCAATTCATCAATTGGTCAGTTTGTAAAGCTATTTGTCAATAAATTGGAACATGTAATTCATAAAGGTATTTGTTAATTCATTTAATAAGTCATTAATTGTTAATTCATTAATACGAAAGGCTGTAAGGACCTGCAAACTTCCCAACAAACACACCTCCAATTGTCAATCTCGCACTGTGCCGAAAACACTGCAACCTTTCTAGCCAATCGGAGCACACATTAATATTTTAACCATTGAAAATCAAGCCTCACTCAAAACTTCTTCCACAATAATATTGCATTTTAATAGAAGGGCGTTTTAAAAGATATTCTATTTAACAAGATACTCGACTCTGCTGATTTTCAATGGAGGCTTCGGTCTCACTGCGTGCAAAGCATTGTGGCACATAGAGAGTTAAGATTCTATGGAGAGTCAATGCAGGCGTACGAAGTGTTGCTGGTTTTCACCATGTTAAAAAAATGCATCAAACTTTTGACGTAGATTTCACATTTGCCCAAGGCCTTTTGAAGAAAACAGCAACATTAGCAAATGACGACAATACGTAATTATTATAAATAAATAAAATGCTAGTTTCTGAGCACTGTCCTCTTCGTTGGCGCCTGCGCAGAAACATCGCTCTGAAGCAGCGTATTGATTAAATCATTTAACAGTCTGGTAAAACCGGTTACTTTAGAAATACATAACATCACAACATCAAATATCATCAAGACACAGCAATATAGTACAGTAAACAAACCACCGGCAGCTACTTGGACAATGTATGTAAAAAAAGTAATGTTCATCCATATATTTGTTATAAAATGATTTCACAAATAATTAACATACACAAAAATAGTAATAAAATATATCTGATATGATATAGCTTTTAAATTCCCCGTTACCCGCTTCCGAAAGCTGTCGAGAGACATTATCATGGATGACGTGTGATCAGCAGTAACTGTTTTTACTGCGCATGCACCCCGGAACAGGACAGTGCTCAGAAAACATCACTTTTCATAATAATTACGTATAGCAAATTATGACAAATGTTGCTGTTTTCTTCAAAAGGCCTTGGGCAAATGTGGAGTCTACGTCAAAAGTTTGATGCATTTTTTATCATGGCAAAAACCAGCAACATTTCTTGACAAATGAATGGCTGGATAGTTTTGGCACAAATGGCGCTCCATAGATATACGCTCCATACACGTTCCAATACCAGGAGTCAAACCCAGGCCACCTAGGTAAAAACACGTTAGAAATGCAAGCAAACTTCAAGCCATTTATATTTATTCTCAAATAACACAACTTCTATTTCTAAAAAAACCCTCCCTTTTTGCTTCTCTGAAGACATGCAATGGAGGGCGCACAAGTTTTTTAGTCTGGGGAATATTATTAAAAGACTGTACTTTAACATAAGAACATAAGAACATAAGAAAGTTTACAAACGAGAGGAGGCCATTTGGCCCATCTTGCTCGTTTGGTTGTTAGTAGCTTATTGATCCCAAAATCTCATCAAGCAGCTTCTTGAAGGATCCCAGGGTGTCAGCTTCAACAACATTACTGGGGAGTTGATTCCAGACCCTTACAATTCTCTGTGTAAAAAAGTGTCTCCTATTTTCTGTTCTGAATGCCCCTTTTTCTAAACTCCATTTGTGACCCCTGGTCCTTGTTTCTTTTTTCAGGCTGAAAAAGTCCCTTGGGTCGACACTGTCAATACCTTTTAGAATTTTGAATGCTTGAATTAGGTCGCCACGTAGTCTTCTTTGTTCAAGACTGAACAGATTCAATTCTTTTAGCCTGTCTGCATATGACATGCCTTTTAAGCCCGGAATAATTCTGGTCGCTCTTCTTTGCACTCTTTCTAGAGCAGCAATATCTTTTTTATAGCGAGGTGACCAGAACTGCACACAATATTCAAGATGAGGTCTTACTAGTGCATTGTACAGTTTTAACATTACTTCCCTTGATTTAAATTCAACACTTTTCACAATGTATCCGAGCATCTTGTTAGCCTTTTTTATAGCTTCCCCACATTGTCTAGATGAAGACATTTCTGAGTCAACAAAAACTCCTAGGTCTTTTTCATAGATTCCTTCTCCAATTTCAATATCTCCCATATGATATTTATAATGTACATTTTTATTTCCTGCGTGCAGTACCTTACACTTTTCTCTATTAAATGTCATTTGCCATGTGTCTGCCCAGTTCTGAATCTTGTCTAGATCATTTTGAATGACCTTTGCTGCTGCAACAGTGTTTGCCACTCCTCCTACTTTTGTGTCGTCTGCAAATTTAACAAGTTTGCTTACTATACCAGAATCTAAATCATTAATGTAGATTAGGAATAGCAGAGGACCTAATACTGATCCCTGTGGTACACCGCTGGTTACCACACTCCATTCTGAGGTTTTTCCTCTAATCAGTACTTTCTGTTTTCTACATGTTAACCACTCCCTAATCCATGTACATGTGTTTCCTTGAATCCCAACTGCGTTCAGTTTGAGAATTAATCTTTTGTGCGGG
>NC_054576.1:862588-906588 GCF_017654505.1 Polyodon spathula
TTCGGTAAGCGGAGAACAGGATTGGAGACGGAAGTAATAGTAATAGATATAATAATTTCAGCTCATTGTGTTTGTCTGTGTAGTCTGTTTTGTTTGTTACATCCCACACCATCAACATCCTTACCTTCAATAGACCGGACCTGCCCCTAAGCGTGCACCAGTGATGGGTCATTGTATTGGCCCCACACTATGTCTGGTATATTGAGAGGGGCTGGAGGAGCATCTGCCCTGGAAGGCCCAGTAACCTCACTCTCATGGTCGCACTGCGTTCCGACTCCTTTTGACTGCCATTTGTTACCATTTGAGCGCTCTCCCACCAGACTCCAGCCTTGTCTCAGGGATGCTCACTCCCATTTTGCGGTCCTTCTCTCTTTTTTCATTTTTCTAGGATGGATAATAAGAAAAAACATTTCAGCCAATTCATTGCTTTTTCTTTTTTACTGCCACATTTACGTGTGCAGCTGAGACTGCCATTATTTGCATTAATACTTTAAATTTTGGCCAGTCTCTGCCCAGAATAACTGTGTGAGGCAACCTTTCCGCCACCCCTACTACCAGGTGACGTTTTATCAGTCCTACCGATAAATATACTTTTAGGGTGGGGTATGCCACCGTGTCTCCATGGATACAGGAGATGGTCACCTGACCTCGTGGCCGCCACGACACACGGCCCCAGAGCTGTTCTAATCAAGGTTTACTCACATCCTGTGTCCACTAATGTGCAGGTTTTCACATTACCTAAAACCACATCAATCATACAAGGCCCCTCCCGACCATTTTCCCCACGCTTACCTATCTCAGGTGTCCAATTACATTCGGCCACTTCACACTCCATGGCAGCGGGAACATGACCTGGCCAGATGTCCCAGTTGGTTGCACCTAAAACAAGTTGGGGGGACTGAGGGGTCAATGGTTAAATATCTGTCCCATTGCTGGTATGGCAACGGGGCAGGGGCAACACCTCTACCCCAGCTGGGGGCCAACCTTGGTCTCCATGAAGGGGAGGTAAGGGGGCCCATTGGGTTCAGCGGTCCCAACATTACTGGTGCTCCTATAGGAGCTGGTGCTGTGGAAAATGCCAGCCCTACCAGTTCAATGAGCACGTGTGGCACTCCTCCATCTTTCTCTCCTCTGTCTCCCGTCTGCTGTCCAGCGCCTCCAGCAGCTCTGCCAAAGCGTTTTGATCCATGTCCCGTGTCTGACACCACGTGTGACAAAGTGTCTGACTAGATGCAGGTGCAGGAGTGATACAGTGCGTGAATGAAACAGACAGAGAAGATTTTAATTCGGTTTGAAAAGGTTTTATTTAATTGTATCCAGGTCTGGTGACCAAACAATAATCCCCCTGGCAATACACAACACTGTGTACTACACGGGATAAATAACAATGAGATTGCAGTCCCAAATAATAACCAAATAATATCCTCCCCAAAGTAACACAGACACTGTCACCAGTCCTGAGTGCGTGCAGTAGTGCTTCTGGTGGGTTTATTTCATGACAGTGGTGAAGAGTTTTTCTGCCTTGTGCTGTCCCAAGATGACAGCTCCAGAAAAGTGTTAGCCGTCTGGCAATTCACAAGCTAGACAATTACTAACAGACACAAAAACAAACAAAACACTCACGAAACCGTTACATTCTCTCACAGTCCTTCTAGGTTCAAATTCAAAACCAAAGGGAAGGAACAGATTGTGATTCTCTGTCCCCTTTTTTATGTTGTCACACATGACCCCTTGGTAAATGAGTGCAACCACCTCTCCAATCTGCAGCTGCCACGTCGTTTCCCTTCCAGGTCAATGTATTATTGCACCGGAGTCTCGCCCCCTTCCAGGCTGGCCAACTTCCCTTGAAACCGAGGAAAGAAATGTCAGACCATCCCGTCCACAGAAATCTGTTCTTGCTGATTAGTGCCCTCAACAGGTCGGGAGGGAGATTTACAACCAAGAATCATTGCATTTCTGTCATACAAGTGCTCTGGCTTAACATACCATGTCATGGATTGTTATTACTGTGTTCCCTGTTTGCCAATGTGGCTAGTAATCCCCTTACACCATCAGTGCACTAGAGCGGACATGATTAGGGCACATTCCCCTACAATCAATTAGGAGACTGCAAGAGGAGAGAGATTCCAGCCCCCCAGCAGTGTGACCCATTGCAAGCTCTGCTTGTGATACAGTAGGACTAGCAGCAGGGTGACCCATTGCAGGCTCTGCTTGTGATACAGTAGGAATAGCAGCAGGGTGACCCATTGCAGGCTCTACTTGCATATTTTGAGTGAAAATAATTAATGAGGAATCTCTCTCAATATGATTATGGCCTTGATCTCAAGCATGCAAGGTGGAGGTCTGTGGTCAAAAGATTCAGGAATTAGACCAGTTTACTGAAGGTTGACTATTCCTGTTAGACTGTTTAATGAATCGGGAAACATGCTTATAAGTGGAAATATTACTGTTCTGTCTAGTTAGCAGTCAGACAATATAATACTCATTCAAAAGCTTTCCAGCAATACCACACATAGCCTCTACGTGGAGGACAGTATGGCACTGTAATGGCTAGTGTTTTTTATTTATCCAAGTTATATTGGACAGAAGAAAAGGAAAGCCGATTTCAAAAATGTTTTTTTTTTTTATCAGGATGATCAGGAAGCAGGATAGACTGTTTAGCAGTCTCTTCACTTTGTCACTGCATTGTTGCCACGGCCTGTTTAACACACAGACCTGACATAAAAAGTTTCATTTCTCAAACGAGCTTCATGCTTTTCCCCCATGAATTGTAAATCCTGTTCTTAAACTGTGTTCACATTGTAAACTGTTCTCTTACCTTCATACTGTGTGGAGCAGCTCACTATAGTCAGCACTGAAACACAAGAGAGCCAGTCAGGGACAAGACCCTTATACAAGCAGCACAGTCATGTTGCTGTTTGCAATGCTTTTACCATTGCTATCCCATGCTCATTAGTTATAGGTGCTGCCATACATACATGTAACCCATGGTAACACAGGGATAAGTAAGAGCCAGCGCCAGCTAGTGATCTGACTCTTCTGATGAGGTTTCCTGCTCTTGCTTTGTTAGTAACACACTGCTGTGCACTACTTGGTGCTGGTGTATATAAAGACACTCTAATCTAGCCTATATTCACTATGTATCTGACAGGCAGCTCCTGAACTCAGAGTCAAAGCACCTTCACACAGACATACCAAATAATACAAACACAAGATTTGAGTCATCTCAATAAGAACCCTGTGAATGATTGTAAAGGTGAGGGAAGAGTCAAAACAAAGCAAGACAATGTCACCTAATAATAATAATAATAATAATAATAATATAATAATAATAATAATAATAATAATAATCCTTCATTAACTTGGAGACATGCAAGGGGGTTAGTAAACTGACAGATCTTTAGCTGCATTTAAAGTATTCTTGAGTAGCAGCTGGTGGTCAAAACCAGTCAGAGCTTTTTTGATACATTCAAGTATTCATACTGATTCCAGTGTTCACAATGAAGAGGAGAAAGCAGATTTGAGTTGTGAATTCAGTTCAATAATGGGTGAGATAAGTATAACAGGGAGAAGGCTGGACACACGCTGTCGACTACACACACTGCAGGTGAGAATCTTAACCCCTATGCAAAAGAGCCAGGCTTCTCTGCATGTGTGCTTATAGAGCGTGTAACCTCATCTCACCAGCAGGGGTCAGAATCCATAATGGCAGTGCATCACACAACACTGCCCGTTACACTGGCAGCACAATTATCTATTAGTTTATTAATTTCAATAAATAACGATTAAATGATTCTGTTCTTTTCCCATAGAGGTGTGTGTCGAGTGCTGCATGACTAAAAGCAAAACATGAGCTCTATTGTTATAAAAACAATTATAACCAAATTAAATTAATAAATACTGTAGGAATATTTTCTAGCAGTATCAGAAATGGTAACATTTCAATTGAAATGACAAGCACTGACTCAGACCTGTGAAAAACAAGAGATTAAAAGATAGCAGAGCACAGGACAGGGCCCACACTTCAGAGCACAGGACTGAAACCACACTGTAGAGCACAGGAAAGGGCCCACACTGCAGAGCACAAGACTGAACCCACACTGCAGAGCACAGGACTGAACCCACACTGCAGAGCACAGGACAGCGCCCACACTGCACAGCACAGGACTGAACCCACACTGCAGAGCACAGGACTGAACCCACACTGCAGAGCACAGGACAGGGCCCACACTGCAGAGCACAGGACTGAACCCACACTGCAGAGCACAGGACTGAACCCACACTGCAGAGCACAGGACAGGGCCCACACTGCAGAGCACAGGACTGAAACCACACTGCAGAGCACAGGACAGGGCCCACACTGCAGAGCACAGGACTGAACCTACACTGCAGAGCACAGGACTGAACCCACACTGCAGAGCACAGGACTGAACCCACACTGCAGAGCACAGGACAGGGCCCACACTGCAGAGCACAGGACTGAACCCACACTGCAGAGCACAGGACTGAACCCACACTGCAGAGCACAGGACAGGGCCCACACTGCAGAGCACAGGACTGAACCCACACTGCAGAGCACAGGACAGGGCCCACACTGCAGAGCACAGGACTGAACCCACACTGCAGAGCACAGGACTGAACCCACACTGCAGAGCACAGGACAGGGCCCACACTGCAGAGCACAGGACTGAACCCACACTGCAGAGCACAGGACAGGGCCCACACTGCAGAGCACAGGACTGAACCCACACTGCAGAGCACAGGACTGAACCCACACTGCAGAGCACAGGACAGGGCCCACACTGCAGAGCACAGGACTGAACCCACACTGCAGAGCACAGGACAGGGCCCACACTGCAGAGCACAGGACAGAACCCACACTGCAGAGCACAGGACTGAACCCACACTGCAGAGCACAGGACAGGGCCCACACTGCAGAGCACAGGACTGAACCCACACTGCAGAGCACAGGACTGAACCCACACTGCAGAGCACAGGACAGGGCCCACACTGCAGAGCACAGGACTGAACCCACACTGCAGAGCACAGGACAGGGCCCACACTGCAGAGCACAGGACTGAACCCACACTGCAGAGCACAGGACTGAACCCACACTGCAGAGCACAGGACAGAACCCACACTGCAGAGCACAGGACTGAACCCACACTGCAGAGCACAGGACAGAACCCACACTGCAGAGCACAGGACAGAACCCACACTGCAGAGCACAGGACTGAACCCACACTGCAGAGCACAGGACAGGGCCCACACTGCAGAGCACAGGACTGAACCCACACTGCAGAGCACAGGACTGAACCCACACTGCAGAGCACAGGACAGAACCCACACTGCAGAGCACAGGACTGAACCCACACTGCAGAGCACAGGACAGGGCCCACACTGCAGAGCACAGGACTGAACCCACACTGCAGAGCACAGGACTGAACCCACACTGCAGAGCACAGGACTGAACCCACACTGCAGAGCACAGGACTGGGCCCACACTGCAGAGCACAGGACTGAACCCACACTGCAGAGCACAGGACAGGGCCCACACTGCAGAGCACAGGACTGAACCCACACTGCAGAGCACAGGACAGGGCCCACACTGCAGAGCACAGGACTGAACCCACACTGCAGAGCACAGGACTGAACCCACACTGCAGAGCACAGGACAGGGCCCACACTGCAGAGCACAGGACTGGGCCCACACTGCAGAGCACAGGACTGAACACACTACAGAGCACAGGCAGAAGCACAGGACTGAACCCACACTGCAGAGCACAGGACTGAACCCACACTGCAGAGCACAGGACAGGGCCCACACTGCACAGCACAGGACTGAACCCACACTGCAGAGCACAGGACTGAACCCACACTGCAGAGCACAGGACAGGGCCCACACTGCAGAGCACAGGACTGAACCCACACTGCAGAGCACAGGACAGGGCCCACACTGCAGAGCACAGGACTGAACCCACACTGCAGAGCACAGGACAGGGCCCACACTGCAGAGCACAGGACTGAACCCACACTGCAGAGCACAGGACTGAACCCACACTGCAGAGCACAGGACTGAACCCACACTGCAGAGCACAGGACAGGGCCCACACTGCAGAGCACAGGACTGAACCCACACTGCAGAGCACAGGACAGGGCCCACACTGCAGAGCACAGGACTGAACCCACACTGCAGAGCACAGGACAGGGCCCACACTGCAGAGCACAGGACAGAACCCACACTGCAGAGCACAGGACTGAACCCACACTGCAGAGCACAGGACAGGGCCCACACTGCAGAGCACAGGACTGAACCCACACTGCAGAGCACAGGACTGAACCCACACTGCAGAGCACAGGACAGGGCCCACACTGCAGAGCACAGGACTGAACCCACACTGCAGAGCACAGGACAGGGCCCACACTGCAGAGCACAGGACTGAACCCACACTGCAGAGCACAGGACTGAACCCACACTGCAGAGCACAGGACAGGGCCCACACTGCAGAGCACAGGACTGAACCCACACTGCAGAGCACAGGACAGGGCCCACACTGCAGAGCACAGGACTGAACCCACACTGCAGAGCACAGGACTGAACCCACACTGCAGAGCACAGGACTGGGCCCACACTGCAGAGCACAGGACCCACACTGCAGAGCACAGGACTGAACCCACACTGCAGAGCACAGGACTGAACCCACACTGCAGAGCACAGGACAGGGCCCACACTGCAGAGCACAGGACTGAACCCACACTGCAGAGCACAGGACAGGGCCCACACTGCAGAGCACAGGACTGAACCCACACTGCAGAGCACAGGACAGAACCCACACTGCAGAGCACAGGACTGAACCCACACTGCAGAGCACAGGCCCACACTGCAGAGCACAACCCACACTGCAGAGCACAGGACAGGGCCCACACTGCAGAGCACAGGACTGAACCCACACTGCAGAGCACAGGACTGAACCCACACTGCAGAGCACAGGACTGAACCCACACTGCAGAGCACAGGACAGGGCCCACACTGCAGAGCACAGGACTGAACCCACACTGCAGAGCACAGGACAGGGCCCACACTGCAGAGCACAGGACTGAACCCACACTGCAGAGCACAGGACTGAACCCACACTGCAGAGCACAGGACAGGGCCCACACTGCAGAGCACAGGACTGAACCCACACTGCAGAGCACAGGACTGAACCCACACTGCAGAGCACAGGACAGGGCCCACACTGCAGAGCACAGGACTGAACCCACACTGCAGAGCACAGGACAGGGCCCACACTGCAGAGCACAGGACTGAACCCACACTGCAGAGCACAGGACTGAACCCACACTGCAGAGCACAGGACTGAACCCACACTGCAGAGCACAGGACTGAACCCACACTGCAGAGCACAGGACAGGGCCCACACTGCAGAGCACAGGACTGAACCCACACTGCAGAGCACAGGACTGAACCCACACTGCAGAGCACAGGACAGAACCCACACTGCAGAGCACAGGACTGAACCCACACTGCAGAGCACAGGACTGAACCCACACTGCAGAGCACAGGACAGGGCCCACACTGCACAGCACATGACTGAACCCACACTGCAGAGCACAGGACTGAACCCACACTGCAGAGCACAGGACAGGGCCCACACTGCAGAGCACAGGACTGAACCCACACTGCAGAGCACAGGACTGGGCCCACACTGCAGAGCACAGGACAGGGCCCACACTGCAGAGCACAGGACTGAACCCACACTGCAGAGCACAGGACAGGGCCCACACTGCAGAGCACAGGACTGAACCCACACTGCAGAGCACAGGACTGAACCCACACTGCAGAGCACAGGACAGGGCCCACACTGCAGAGCACAGGACTGAACCCACACTGCAGAGCACAGGACTGAACCCACACTGCAGAGCACAGGACAGAACCCACACTGCAGAGCACAGGACTGAACCCACACTGCAGAGCACAGGACTGAACCCACACTGCAGAGCACAGGACTGAACCCACACTGCAGAGCACAGGACAGAACCCACACTGCAGAGCACAGGACTGAACCCACACTGCAGAGCACAGGACTGAACCCACACTGCAGAGCACAGGACAGAACCCACACTGCAGAGCACAGGACTGAACCCACACTGCAGAGCACAGGACAGGGCCCACACTGCAGAGCACAGGACTGAACCCACACTGCAGAGCACAGGACAGGGCCCACACTGCAGAGCACAGGACTGAACCCACACTGCAGAGCACAGGACAGGGCCCACACTGCAGAGCACAGGACTGAACCCACACTGCAGAGCACAGGACTGAACCCACACTGCAGAGCACAGGACTGAACCCACACTGCAGAGCACAGGACTGGGCCCACACTGCAGAGCACAGGACTGAACCCACACTGCAGAGCACAGGACAGGGCCCACACTGCAGAGCACAGGACTGAACCCACACTGCAGAGCACAGGACTGAACCCACACTGCAGAGCACAGGACAGGGCCCACACTGCAGAGCACAGGACTGAACCCACACTGCAGAGCACAGGACTGAACCCACACTGCAGAGCACAGGACAGGGCCCACACTGCAGAGCACAGGACTGAACCCACACTGCAGAGCACAGGACAGGGCCCACACTGCAGAGCACAGGACTGAACCCACACTGCAGAGCACAGGACAGAACCCACACTGCAGAGCACAGGACAGGGCCCACACTGCAGAGCACAGGACAGAACCCACACTGCAGAGCACAGGACTGAACCCACACTGCAGAGCACAGGACTGGGCCCACACTGCAGAGCACAGGACTGAACCCACACTGCAGAGCACAGGACTGAACCCACACTGCAGAGCACAGGACTGAACCCACACTGCAGAGCACAGGACAGGGCCCACACTGCAGAGCACAGGACTGAACCCACACTGCAGAGCACAGGACTGAACCCACACTGCAGAGCACAGGACAGGGCCCACACTGCAGAGCACAGGACTGAACCCACACTGCAGAGCACAGGACAGGGCCCACACTGCAGAGCACAGGACTGAACCCACACTGCAGAGCACAGGACTGAACCCACACTGCAGAGCACAGGACAGGGCCCACACTGCAGAGCACAGGACAGGGCCCACACTGCAGAGCACAGGACTGAACCCACACTGCAGAGCACAGGACAGGGCCCACACTGCAGAGCACAGGACTGAACCCACACTGCAGAGCACAGGACTGAACCCACACTGCAGAGCACAGGACAGGGCCCACACTGCAGAGCACAGGACTGAACCCACACTGCAGAGCACAGGACTGAACCCACACTGCAGAGCACAGGACAGGGCCCACACTGCAGAGCACAGG
The DNA here is from genome assembly GCF_017654505.1 of Polyodon spathula. Taxonomy (NCBI): domain Eukaryota; kingdom Metazoa; phylum Chordata; class Actinopteri; order Acipenseriformes; family Polyodontidae; genus Polyodon; species Polyodon spathula. The sequence goes on from NC_054576.1 coordinate 871,947, forward strand.
ACTGAACCCACACTGCAGAGCACAGGACAGGGCCCACACTGCAGAGCACAGGACAGGGCCCACACTGCAGAGCACAGGACTGAACCCACACTGCAGAGCACAGGACTGAACCCACACTGCAGAGCACAGGACAGGGCCCACACTGCAGAGCACAGGACTGAACCCACACTGCAGAGCACAGGACTGAACCCACACTGCAGAGCACAGGACTGAACCCACACTGCAGAGCACAGGACAGGGCCCACACTGCAGAGCACAGGACAGGGCCCACACTGCAGAGCACAGGACTGAACCCACACTGCAGAGCACAGGACAGGGCCCACACTGCAGAGCACAGGACTGAACCCACACTGCAGAGCACAGGACTGAACCCACACTGCAGAGCACAGGACTGAACCCACACTGCAGAGCACATGACAGGGCCCACACTGCAGAGCACAGGACTGAACCCACACTGCAGAGCACAGGACAGAACCCACACTGCAGAGCACAGGACTGAACCCACACTGCAGAGCACAGGACAGAACCCACACTGCAGAGCACAGGACAGGGCCCACACTGCAGAGCACAGGACTGAACCCACACTGCAGAGCACAGGACAGGGCCCACACTGCAGAGCACAGGACTGAACCCACACTGCAGAGCACAGGACAGGGCCCACACTGCAGAGCACAGGACTGAACCCACACTGCAGAGCACAGGACTGAACCCACACTGCAGAGCACAGGACTGAACCCACACTGCAGAGCACAGGACAGGGCCCACACTGCAGAGCACAGGACTGAACCCACACTGCAGAGCACAGGACTGGGCCCACACTGCAGAGCACAGGACAGGGCCCACACTGCAGAGCACAGGACTGAACCCACACTGCAGAGCACAGGACAGGGCCCACACTGCAGAGCACAGGACTGAACCCACACTGCAGAGCACAGGACTGAACCCACACTGCAGAGCACAGGACTGAACCCACACTGCAGAGCACAGGACTGAACCCACACTGCAGAGCACAGGACAGGGCCCACACTGCAGAGCACAGGACTGAACCCACACTGCAGAGCACAGGACAGGAACCCACACTGCAGAGCACAGGACTGAACCCACACTGCAGAGCACAGGACTGAACCCACACTGCAGAGCACAGGACAGGGCCCACACTGCAGAGCACAGGACTGAACCCACACTGCAGAGCACAGGACTGAACCCACACTGCAGAGCACAGGACTGAACCCACACTGCAGAGCACAGGACAGGGCCCACACTGCAGAGCACAGGACTGAACCCACACTGCAGAGCACAGGACTGAACCCACACTGCAGAGCACAGGACTGAACCCACACTGCAGAGCACAGGACAGGGCCCACACTGCAGAGCACAGGACAGAACCCACACTGCAGAGCACAGGACTGAACCCACACTGCAGAGCACAGGACTGAACCCACACTGCAGAGCACAGGACTGAACCCACACTGCAGAGCACAGGACTGAACCCACACTGCAGAGCACAGGACAGGGCCCACACTGCAGAGCACAGGACTGAACCCACACTGCAGAGCACAGGACTGAACCCACACTGCAGAGCACAGGACAGGGCCCACACTGCAGAGCACAGGACTGAACCCACACTGCAGAGCACAGGACAGGGCCCACACTGCAGAGCACAGGACTGAACCCACACTGCAGAGCACAGGACTGAACCCACACTGCAGAGCACAGGACAGGGCCCACACTGCAGAGCACAGGACTGAACCCACACTGCAGAGCACAGGACTGAACCCACACTGCAGAGCACAGGACTGAACCCACACTGCAGAGCACAGGACTGAACCCACACTGCAGAGCACAGGACAGGGCCCACACTGCAGAGCACAGGACTGAACCCACACTGCAGAGCACAGGACTGAACCCACACTGCAGAGCACAGGACTGAACCCACACTGCAGAGCACATGAGAACCCACACTGCAGAGCACAGGACTGAACCCACACTGCAGAGCACAGGACAGGGCCCACACTGCAGAGCACAGGACTGAACCCACACTGCAGAGCACAGGACAGGGCCCACACTGCAGAGCACAGGACTGAACCCACACTGCAGAGCACAGGACAGGGCCCACACTGCAGAGCACAGGACTGAACCCACACTGCAGAGCACAGGACTGAACCCACACTGCAGAGCACAGGACAGGGAACCCACACTGCAGAGCACAGGACTGAACCCACACTGCAGAGCACAGGACAGGGCCCACACTGCAGAGCACAGGACTGAACCCACACTGCAGAGCACAGGACTGAACCCACACTGCAGAGCACAGGACAGGGCCCACACTGCAGAGCACAGGACTGAACCCACACTGCAGAGCACAGGACTGAACCCACACTGCAGAGCACAGGACTGAACCCACACTGCAGAGCACAGGACTGAACCCACACTGCAGAGCCAGGACAGGGCCCACACTGCAGAGCACAGGACTGAACCCACACTGCAGAGCACAGGACAGAACCCACACTGCAGAGCACAGGACTGAACCCACACTGCAGAGCACAGGACTGAACCCACACTGCAGAGCACAGGACTGAACCCACACTGCAGAGCACAGGACTGAACCCACACTGCAGAGCACAGGACAGGGCCCACACTGCAGAGCACAGGACTGAACCCACACTGCAGAGCACAGGACAGGGCCCACACTGCAGAGCACAGGACTGAACCCACACTGCAGAGCACAGGACAGGGCCCACACTGCAGAGCACAGGACTGAACCCACACTGCAGAGCACAGGACAGGGCCCACACTGCAGAGCACAGGACTGGGCCCACACTGCAGAGCACAGGAGAGAACCCACACTGCAGAGCACAGGACTGAACCCACACTGCAGAGCACAGGACAGGGCCCACACTGCAGAGCACAGGACAGAACCCACACTGCAGAGCACAGGACTGAACCCACACTGCAGAGCACAGGACAGAACCCACACTGCAGAGCACAGGACTGAACCCACACTGCAGAGCACAGGACAGGGCCCACACTGCAGAGCACAGGACTGAACCCACACTGCAGAGCACAGGACTGAACCCACACTGCAGAGCACAGGACTGAACCCACACTGCAGAGCACAGGACTGAACCCACACTGCAGAGCACAGGACTGAACCCACACTGCAGAGCACAGGACAGGGCCCACACTGCAGAGCACAGGACTGAACCCACACTGCAGAGCACAGGACAGAACCCACACTGCAGAGCACAGGACAGAACCCACACTGCAGAGCACAGGACAGGGCCCACACTGCAGAGCACAGGACTGAACCCACACTGCAGAGCACAGGACAGAACCCACACTGCAGAGCACAGGACAGAACCCACACTGCAGAGCACAGGACAGAACCCACACTGCAGAGCACAGGACAGAACCCACACTGCAGAGCACAGGACTGAACCCACACTGCAGAGCACAGGACAGGGCCCACACTGCAGAGCACAGGACTGAACCCACACTGCAGAGCACAGGACAGGGCCCACACTGCAGAGCACAGGACTGAACCCACACTGCAGAGCACAGGACTGAACCCACACTGCAGAGCACAGGACTGAACCCACACTGCAGAGCTTCCTCCTACGCTAACATTCTTCACAGGCTGACCACCTCCTCAACTTGCTCTAACCACATGGTGTTCAACACTGAAAAACAGTGTAACCCTTTCTAATGTACAGACTTCATTAAGATTGATTGGGAATCAATCTGCAGTACAGGTACAATGTTTTAAGTGCTGGAATCATGGTCAGTATATTGTAGCATGATCACATATAAATCAATAATCACCCCCCTTATCCTCTCAGTCCTGATTGCTACAGTAGCAAAACAGAGATAAAAACAACATACAAGAAAAAAAAAAGCTTTATACACATAAGGAATCAGCATATAGGAACTACCTCAACGTATGCTTTTCCATTCTGTAAACCTTTTTGATTTGATTGTAACGGTATGATTCTAACTGATTTCTTAATGCATAAAAGTGTCTACTAAAATAAAATACAGAAAAGCAATACATGCACAGCAATTTCATGAATATCAAACAGACTGAACAAAACATACCTAAACAGAAAAGAGACTGAAAAGGGCTAGAACAACCTTTTACTCCATATCAATGTTCATTGAGGGCAGATGTTGGTTATTAACATTATTAACTAGCAATAGCAAGCATATTAGCAGGATTTTACATTCAGCTGTCAGAAAGCCATAAAAAAACTTAGGAGACCTACAATCACTGGGTAATGAAATGAAAAACAAAATACTTTGATCATAGAAAATGGTCCATTTCTCTTCTGGGAATGAACCATTACTAAAGTTTTTATTTCACCTCCTAGCAGTGCTTGTTTAACCCCCTCCCCACATTGTTTGTGTGGCCTGTGAAGCAAATATCAAATTACAATAGATGCTTAAATAGAATGTGACGCATGCTGTTCGATCGAGTCTTCAAACCCGGAATCTTTCACTCTAACTGTCCTCAAACCAGATGGGTAATCAGCAGCATGTTTAATAAAGCAACAGCAATAATACTTCCATACAAGTAAGAGGAGTTCACAAGCCTGCATTCTGTCTGGAGACACTCTTCAAAGCAGAGCTCAATGTAGAAACTTCAGTTTTGAAGCTGTAAACATACAGTGTCTATTTATGAAATGACCACAAATCTGCTTCTAATTTGTCATGTGATAGAACACAGCCACGTGATCTCATTTCGGGAAATATTTATTTTTACCCTTCAATTCTAACAACTTCTTCATTATATTTAAGCTAAAACTTCTGTTAACCAACTGACTGTGGAAAACAAAAACACTTTAATCAAACTGGTCTAATGACACCCCTGTTCAAATGAGGGGATTGAAGCACTTCGCTACACAAAGAGGGCTGAGGGGATGGAATGGGTTTGCTTGTCATGTCAAGTGGATTGAAACACTTCTCTACACAAAGAGAGAAATAGTGCTGAGGGGATGGAATGGGTTTGCTTGTCATGTTGAGTGGATTGAAACACTTCTCTACACAGAGAGTGCTGAGGGGATGGAATGGGTTTGCTTGTCATGTTGAGTGGATTGAAACACTTCTCTACACAAAGAGGGCTGAGGGGATGGAATGGGTTTGCTTGTCATGTTGAGTGTGTAACGGCGTCAAGTTCTGAGGAGCCAGATAGTAATCAATGTCCTATCAAATTATTTAACTTAACAGCATTACCAGGACCAGAAAACCCAATCAAGTCCTGCGTAGTTAACCAGAGTAAGCAGGGACTATTAATTAATTGAATACCCAAACAAATTACTTATGAAGTAAATATATTTAGATGGCTCCATCTTTGATTCCATTCACCAATAACCAAAAACCAAATTACAGAAATAAGGAAAATGTTAATTAACCAAAATAAAATTAAACAAACAATGAATTGTATGGCAGGAACAAGCAATACGAGACAATGAAAAGCTTTTAATCCCCAATAGGAAACCTGCTGTCGTGTTCTCGTCGTATGGTGGATTCAATAACTACCAAACAACTGTTATGATTACGTTCACGACTACGTTCGTGATGGACCCGCTTCAGGCCTTGGTGCTCCAGACCTAAGTTGCACCCTTACTGGACAAGCATGCCATTTGTCTCGTAGATCCTACCTCTCTCTGAGGGTTTCTACACAAGATACTTACCTGGTACCGAAGCGGGACAGTGGCTTTCTAAACCGGTTTCTAAAACAGAAGGGGTTCCACATGCTGACTCATCATCACATACTCCAGTCTGTCCGGCCGGGCGACTGGTTCACCATGGTGGACTTACGGGACGCGTATTTTCACATTCCCATTTATCCACAGCACAGGAAATATCTCCGCTTCACCTTTCAGGGCAACGCGTACGAGTTTTCCGTGCTGCCGTTCGGCCTCTCCCTAGCTCCCCGTACGTTTTCAAAGTGCGTAGACGCTATCCTCACCCCCTTGCGGCTGCAAGAGGTCAGAGTGATGCACCACCTCAGTGGAGGATTCCTTAATGGAGTCACCTGCGCAGTTCAGGTCAGTGGAGGATTCCCTCTCACCTGCGTCAAGGGGTCCAAATGGGGGTGATTTATACCCGCAGGGTAGTGACGACGGACACCTCAAACTCGGGTTGGGACGCGGTCTGCGAAGGCAGAGGAGTCAGCGGACCCTGGTCGGGCCACAGGATGTCCCTGCATATCAACATGTTGGAGCTGCAAGTGGTGTTCCTTGCCCTCCAGTACTTCCTACCCGTGGTGCGGAACAGACATGTGCTGATCCGCACAGACAATACATCAGTGGTGGCATATGTCAACCAGCAGGATTGCACCGCCTAGCCTTCAGGCTGCTGATTTGGGCCCAACAGAACTTACTGTCCCTTCGGGCAATGCATGTTCTGGGAGTGGAGAATTGGGCGGCGGACCTCCTCTCGAGGGAGGGCCTGCACCCATCGAAGTGGTGGCTCCACCCTCAGGTGGTGGAGCGCATTTGGGAACGTTTCGGGAAGGCGCAGGTCGATCTCTTCACCTCGGCGGAGATGACACACTGCCCCCTATGGTTCTCCCTCCACCACTGCGGCGGTCCGCTCGGCGTCGACGCCCTAGCCCAAGTATGGCCCAGAGCGCTCCTTTACACGTTCCCACCATTGCTCCCGGCCTTTCTTGAAAAGGTCCGGTTGGAGAAGACGTCAGTTCTCCTAGTGGCCCCCAGGTGGCCCAGGAGAACCTGTGCCAGCTATTAAACGGCCTGCCCTGGGAAATCCCGCTTTGCTGGGATCTCCTCAGCCAAGCGAAAGACACACTTTGGCACCCGGAGCCGGGCAGGCTCCAGCTGTGTCTAGCCCCTGAAAGGGACCACTGGTCAGCCTTAGGGCTGTCAGACGCAGTCAAGCATACGCTGCAGAATGCTAGGGCGCATTCCACTAGGTCACTGTATGCCTACAAGTGGAAATGTTTTCAAGATTGGTGCCATACTAACTGTCATGATCCAATCTCCTGTCCCATGCCCGCCACCTTGCAGTTTCTGCAAGATCTGCTTGAGGCTGGTAGATCACCTTCCACAATGAAGGTTTACCTAGCGGCTATTTCTGCTTGCCATGACCCTGGTGACGGTGTTCCCCGGCACACATTTTTGGCTATCCGATTTCCCCCGAGGTGGTCTGTGATTGCGCCCTTCTAGGAGGGCCACTATCCCCGAATGGAGCCTTGAGATAGTACTGTAGGCTCTCACACAGGCCCCGTTTGAGCCTATACACTCCATCGAGTTGAAGCACCTGTTCATGAAGACAGCCTTCCTCTTGGCTATCACCTCCGCAAAGCAGGTAGTGAGCTGCAGGTGCTGTCTGCACATAGCTCCTGTATGCGTATTTGGGAGCAAAGTGTCACTGCATGCAAACCCTGCTTTTCTCCTCAATGTGGTAACAACCTTCCACGTGAATCAGTCTGTGGAACTGGAGTCCTTTCATCCTCCACCATTTGCAATGGAAGAGGATAAGGAGTTGAACCTTCTCTGCCCAGTTCGGGCATTGAGATGTTATGTAGATAGGACAAGAGCACTGCGTCAGTCTGACCAGCTCTTTGTCTGCCACGGATCACGGACCCTGGGACAGCCCCTCTCCAAGCAGTGGCTGTCACATTGGATTGCCGCACATTCCACGAGAGGTGTGGCTACATCATGGACCCTCTTCCGAGGTGCCTCCATGGCTGAAATTTGCGATGCAGCTAGCTGGGCTACCCCACATACCTTTGCCAGGTTCTACCGCCTGAATGTGGTAGATCCCTCATTGCCCTTTGTGGGCACTAGGGTCCTCGAGGTTGCACGCTCACACCGCTGGCCTTGGTCAGGCAGGACTTAGCGTCCCTCATATGCTGCCGTTCTCTCTTCCCTCGCGATGGCTCTGGTACACGTTTCCCGTAACGATGTTCGGTGGCCATCTTCGAATTGAAAGGGAACGCTAGTTTACCTACCGTAAACCTGGTTCCTTGAAAGAAGATTGCCACCAACCATGAGGTCGCTTCGTTCAACATCACGGCTTCGTCGCGATAGAGAATGTTCCTCCCCTTCGTGACGGTTAAGTACTATTGGGAGCCAGGACCGAGGCAGTCACTGGGTGGAGGGGGCCTATCGGCCTATATAAAGAGCTCGGTGACACCTACCAATAGGCAGGAGTGTATCCCATAATGATGTTTGGTGGCCATCTTCTCTTTCAGGGAACCAGATTTTTTTCCTGTACCGTGTGCTTCTTCTTGGTTACTGTGACCGGTTTTTGCGCTGCTTTGGATCCCCGTTGTTTTGTTTGTTAAAGAATACAGATTGACTGGACTATTAAAACCACTCAGTTTAAATGAAATCAAGGAAAGCCATCTACACAGCGAACTGCAATCAACATCCGGGTGGCCATTCTGATTTTTAATTGGATTCTGAGTTTTTGGAATATTATTTCATGGAACTTTTCTTTTTGGATTGGTTGTTTTTCATGAAGGGGACTGAACTATGGTTGAAAATGATATTTGAACTAAGCTTAACTCTTTGTTTTATTAACAATCAATGTGTACCAGGTTGTATGTTTGGTTTGTTTCCTGAACGGTGCAATATGTTCAGTGGTATATGTCTGTATCTCTTGATTTGAAAACCTGTTGATTGGGTTAATTATCTTTACCTGCTTATACCTTATTGTCAATGGCTAGTTAAACAAATTCACACTTTATGCATTGTGTGCTTCTGCTTTGCAAGTGTTTGGATGGTGTTTATCTTTACCTGCTTATACCTTACTATCAATTGCTGGTTAAACTAAATTACACTTTATGTATAGTGAGCCTCGGTGTCGACAGGGTTGTTTGCTGATATACTGTTTCATGTTGTCTATGCTCGTATGGTTTCAATATCTCTTTCATGTTCTAGACTTCTAATAAGCATTTTTTGGGTTAAGCATACTGCTCAGGTCCCCTTTAAATCCCTTTTACACTGTAACTTATTACTTGCTGCTACAAAAATTTTAGAATGTTTTCTTATGGAAACGCGTATGGCCTAAGTGTCTAGTAGTAACACAAAGAGTTTGTTACACACTAAGTTAGAAAAGGCAGTAGTTAACCTTGTTCGTTGCAAGTATCGAGTGTGCTTCTTAGCTCAGTTCAGTTTGGAAACACACAGTAGATGTTTAGTAGGTTTCTGCGCAAGCAGTGACATTAACGTTACTACGCTGTTACTCTGCCAAAAGAAAAGCAGGCCTTATGATTGTGGAATACTTGCGATTCCGTTAATCACCGAGCTGCCCATTTGTTTAGTCTAATTCCATGTCAAAAACGCCCCTTTGCTGAAATCGTTAATTTTAATCAATATTTAAAAAAATAAATTACCTGTTGTGTAATTAAGCTGATGCTTTTTTCCAAAGCAATTTACATTGGTATCCATTTATACAGCTGGATATGTTATTGGAGCAATCTGCATAAAAGACCTTACTCAGCAGTATAACAACAGCATCCCACCTGGGACTTGAACCCACAACCTTCAGATAGTAGTTCAGAGATCTAACCACTACTCCACACTGTTGCCCTACGGGCTGATGAAAGACAATGCTGCCACAGATGGATGGCTGGCTGGCTGGTTGCATGCATGCATGCTGAGTACATCCAACATGATGGTAACATGATGGTGTGCTCACTGCAGCCCTTATGGCTCTAACACCAAAGGCTCAGAGGTGGCTCCATAATGTCTGCTGGAACACATCCATTCGCCTGACTCCCCTCAGGCATAGTTTATTTATTTGTTAGGTCAAATTTAAGTAAATATTACTCAGGCATTCAGTGTATTTTTATTGCATTGTTTCATACTCCAGCAAGCCATACAGACACTGCCTTTTGGAATCAAGTGTTTAGGGTTGAGTAGGGTACAACACAAGTAAAAATGCAAAATTAGATTTTGAACTGCTTTGGCACTAATGCTGATATAAAGCTCGCTACTGGGTTCATTTTACACATATGTTGGCTGATAAAATACAAAGCTACATATACAATTTATCATTTTCCAACTGAGTGTGTGTGAAATAAGAAATACCTTTATTGACCAACACATCCAATGTTTTTTCCCCCAACAATTTATGAACAGATATGAATACTAACGTACTTTACTTCAACAGCAAAACATACAAAGTTATTTCAAAATTACATTCCTTTATTGTGATCTCTGTAGATATATTTAGATGTTTAACCTTTGCATATGTTTTTGCAGAAGAAATTATAAAGTGTGCTCCTGGAAAATTTCATCTTTGTTTTAAAAAACCTTTCTGGATGCCTGTTAAAGATGTATGTGTTTGTCATTGGCAACAAAGTGAAAAGCCAAGCTGTTACCTGTTCCTAACAAGCATGGTAAGTTCAATTGAAACTAACAAAAATATAGTTATACTTGTGCAATATCAGAGAGCTTACAGCCTATAGCAACTACACTACCCTGGACATTTATTACTCAGGGAAATTGGCTACAGTACCGTGAAAAAGTATTTGCCCCCCGTCTGATTTTCTGCATTTTTGCATATTTTTGACACTGAATGTTATCAGATCTTCAACCAAAATCTAGTATTAGATAAAAGGGACCCTGAGTGAACAAATAACACAAAATGTTGATAATTATTTCATTTATTTATTAAAGAAAGTTATGCAACACCCAATGCCCCCTTAGACTCAATAACTGGTTACGCCACCTTTAGCAGCAATAACTGCAACCAAACACTTCCTGTAGTTATTGATCAGTCTCTCACAGCGCTGTGGAGGAATTCTGGCCCACTCCTTCATGCAGAACTGCTTGATCTCAGTGGCATTTGTGGGTTTTTGAGCATAAACCGCTTGTTTCAGGTCCTGCCACAACATCTGAATGAGGTTTAGGTCTGGAGTTTGACTAGGCCATTCCAAAACCTTAAATCTCTTGTTCTTCAGCCATTCTGTTATGGACTTGCTTGTGTGTTTCGGATCATTGTTTTGCTGCATGACCCAGCTGCGCTTCAGCTTCAGCTCACGGACGGATGGCCTGACATTCTCCTGTGGAATTCTCTGATACAGAGCAGAATTCATGGTTACTTCAATGATGGCAAGTCATCAAGGTCGTGATGCAGCAAAGCATCCCCAAATTATGAGACTACCACCACCATGCTTGGCCGTTGGTATGAGATTATTGCTATGGAATGCAGTGTTTGGTTTTTATCTCACATAACGGGGCCCATGTTGGCTAAAAAGTTCCACTTTTGACTCATCTGTCCCTAGAACATTGTTCCAGAAGTCTTGAGGATCATCCAGGTGCTTTTTGGCAAATTTGAGACGAGCATTCATGTTCTTCTTAGTGAGCAGTGGTTTCCGCCTTGCTACTCTGCCATGAATCCCATTTTTGCCCAGTGTCTTTCAATGGTGAAGTCATGAACACTGAACTTACCCAAGGTGAGAGAGGCCTGCAGATCCCTGGATGCTGTTCTAGGTTTCTTTGTGGCTTCCTGGACGATTTTACGCCTTGCTCTTGGAGAGATTTTGGAAGGACGGCCACTCCTCGGAAGATTCACTACTGTCCCAAACTTTCTCCATTTGGACAATATGTCTCTAACTGTGGTTTGGTGGCGCCCCAGAGCCTTAGAAATGGCTTTGTAACCCTTTCCAGACTGATAGGCATCAACAACTTCTTTTTCCAGAGATCTTCAGGAATTTCTTTTGATTGTATAAAACAAATACAGAATAAAAACAGTTAACATACTAACCAGAATACCATCAAGCAGACAAGGATCCAAGAATCCAACCTCGAAAACATAAAAGGAGCAAAATGTAAAAAATAAATAAAGCAGAATAAACAGTATTCAGCACTAAAAAAGTTCACTTAGGTCTCGTACACATAGAGACTCAATGTGGTTGAGAGTTCACCTTTTGCCCTTAGTACGGTTCAAGTACACTAAGTTAGAAAAGGCACTAGTTAACCTTGTTCATTGCAAGTATCGATTGTGGTTATTAACTCAGTTCAGTTTGGAAACACACAGTAGATGTTTAGTAGGTTTCTGCGCAATGTAGGACATATTCCCTGAATATAATAATACATGAACATGTATTAATGATATAACTGGACTAATTAATGAAACTGCTGTGTCTTAGGAAAAAGCAAACTGCTGTGTATTAGGAAAATGAGCAAATTGATGTGTCTTAAAAAAAAGGCCCCCTGGTTCCTGGCAGGAAAACTGAACTGAAGATGGCCAGTGATAGGAGGGAGCATCTAGACTGGGTGAGGCTGAAAGGTCAGTGAAGACACTGCGAAACTGCAAACACAAGCGGTTTGGTGCAAGGAAGACATAAAGTATAGATGTCAACCAGTCCCAACTGCAACAACAAGCTGCTGGACGAAAGGAAGCAGGCAAAGGACGAATCTCCAAGAGTCATGAGTTGAAAAGGCAAGATACACAAATGATCTCATGAATGTGGCTACTCAGCATAGTGAAAAGACTAAAAATCAAAGAGAAATTGAACATTTTTCGCTCCACATCGAATGCTGAACAAGGTGCTGTCACTCTGCTAAGCAAAGCTGCAACTCCGGGACTCTGCCTAAAAACGGACCCAAACGAGGAAGCAAACTGGCAGCGAGTCAACGACCACAAGCAACGAGACTGAGGCCCAGCGAGAAGACTGCCGTAAAACTACCAGCGACTGTTATCAGACAAACCAGCCTGGGTCTGCTGTACGACTAAAACCACAGGATCCAGAGAAACTGTGCCCTGCTACCTGCTAGCTGAAAATTCAACGAAGAGGACAGAGCGGACGGATGCTGTTGTGAATCCGATACCGAGGACTGAAGACTTTGGACCAAAAGTCTAAGCTTCAAGGAACCAGTGAGTATAATTCCAGTTCCATTTTCCTTTCATGGAACTAAATTAATTAATTGTAACACATTCACATATAATTGAACTGTTAATTATTTAGTTTGCACACTTTGCGTGTGAAATATATTTCAGTGAAATTTGATGAAGTAACTATAAGTAATCTACCTCATTGTTATTTGAAGAATTTGTTTAAAAGTAAACTTGCCATATACTTAATCTGTATTAAGATAACATTAATCAGCTTAATATGATTGTAACAGGGCGAGTAGCCCAGTTCAGTTATTTTTAGAACGTGGTCTCCCCCTCCGCCCGTGTTATTTTGTGTTTGTTTATTTATTATTTCTATTTATATGAATGACAGTGAAAGCCATGTGGTTTGTTTATTATGACTTATTTATTGTTGTATGTTTGTATATGATGGCGAAGCGCCATGTGTGTTGTTATTGTTTCTGTACGTGTTTTGCAGCATGGATGGGAAGCCCCATCCACATTAAAAACCCGTGCAGAAGGTGGCCATCTCCCGAATTAATTAAGTGATTAAGTGATTTGGTTTGATAAGTGATTAATTTGTAGATTCAGTGAAGGCGATTCCCCAGCCTGACCTGGGTTTGGTTTGGTTTGTTTTGTGTTTGTGTTTATTTTTGTTAAAATATTTTATTTATTTTTGTGTTAAAAATAAAACAGTGCGCGCTGTGCTTTTGAACTGCAGTACTTGCCTGTTTGTTGTTCTTCCTGCAATCTGGCCTGACGTCACCGTTCAGCGCCATTTCCTGTCACACGTGGTGTCCAGCGTGGGATCATCAGCGCCTCCTGGACTCAGGCTGGAAGAGGTACTGCAGTTTTTCTTTTTTTGTTCTTTTTTATTATTACGTGTGGAGTGAGGAATGATGAGAGGAAAATGGAGGACCTGAAGGAAGCAGCAGCAGCAGCTGCAGAGGGGCGTCGGCTGGGTCTATGTCCTGGATGAGTGGTGCACTGCTTGTGGGGAGTTTGGGCACACAGTGGCCATCTGACCCCCCCCACCAATATCTGGAAGAGGTGTTGGCTGCCCAAGTGAGCCAGGACCAGGCACCCTGGAGAACCCGGAAGAGCTGCTGCCCTCACACAAAAGCAGAGGTGAGGAGGAGGCAGAGAGGAAGGAAGGAGCAGGAGAGAGGGGACACAGACCTGGAGTGAGAAAAGTCAATGCGTCCGCAACCCAAGAAGGAGGAGCCTGAACGTCCTGCGCCTGAGTGGGAGGAGCCAGAACACCCTACGCTTGAGTGGGAGGAGCCCGAGGGGGGAGTCGGTGCATCCACAACCCAAGAGGGGGGAGTCGGTGTGTCCACAGCCCAAGAGGGGGAAGGCTGAACGTCCACAGCCCACGTACCCACCAGCAGAGGGAGAAGGACTGCTTGTCACTCCGACCTCCACCAGCTAAGGAAGAATACCTGCTGGTTCCGCCTCCACCACCGTGAGAGGACTATGTGCCACTCCCACCTCCACCAGCAGAGGGAGCATGCCTGCTGGTTTCCCCACTACTGCCAGAAGGGGAGGAGCCCCTGCCGCCTTCGCCGCCAGAAGGGGAGGGGCCCCTGCCTCCTTTCCGCCAGAAGGGGAGGCGCCCTTGCCACCTTCGCCAGGAGCAGAGCAGCAGGAGCTGCCTCTGTCACCACCACCACCACCAAAGAGAGAGGAGCAGGAGCTGCCTCTCCCTTCACGACAGGACAGACCAGGACAAGAGTCTGCCGGGCCTCAGCAGCCCCTGTATAGTTTGCTGAGGGGTGCACGGGGGAAAACCACCCGGTCACAGTGGCTGCGAAGAGGGCCAACCCCAGCACCACTGCTAGTCCTGGCTCTCCTCCCACTGTCGCCTCCCGAGGGACAGCTGCTGCCCTGCCTCGCACCACCCAAGGATGCCACATCTGCATTGCCTGGGGCTGCCTGTTGCTCCGCATCGCTTGAGGCTGCCTGGTGCTCTGCATCGCCTGGGGCTGCCTGGTGCTCCGCATCGTCTGAGGCTGCCTGTGTCTCTGTTATATCCCCTAGGGTTGCCAAGGTTCTCGCTTCGCCTGGGGTTGCCGAGGGTCCCGCTTCACCTGGGATTGCCTGTCTCTCTTCTACTTCTCCCAGGGTTGCTGCCGGTCCTGCTTCGTCTGGGGTCGCTGAGGACTCTGCTTCGCCTGGGGTCGCTGAGGGCTCTGCTTCCACTGGGGTCACTGAGGGCTCTGCTTCACCTGGGGCCTCTGCTTGTTGTGCTTCACCTGGGGCCGCTGCCTAGCTTGCTCCACCTGGGGTCGCTGCTAGTCCTGCAGGACCGCAGGAAGCACTGGGGCCGGCGCCTCAGAAAAGGGGGCTGCCGGCTACAAAGTGTGTGTGTGTGGGGGGGGGGGGGTCAGGAGACCCACTCCCCCAGCCACACTTTCACGGCAGGAAATTGGGTGGCTGAAGCCCCACAAAGGAGAGCTGCTGGCCACAGAGGGGGGGGGGGGGGGGGGGGGTCAGGAGTACTTTCACTGCCGGACAGTGTACGGCAGGAGCCCCAGAAGTGGGAGCTGCCGCCCACAAAGACATGAGAGAAGGAGGACCTCCCACCATGGCCACTTCCATGGATTATCCCAGACCCCTCTTCCGTGACTTTGAAACCGAGCGGGGAGGTGGCCGTTGGGGCCATGTGTGCATTGCACAAGGGGGGGATATGTAACAGGGTGAGCAGCTCTGTTCAGTTATTTTTAGAACGGGGTCTCATCCTTCGCCCCTGTGTTATTTTGTGTTTATTTTGTGTTTGTTTATTTATTATTTTTATTATTTATATATATATATATATATATATATATATATATATATATATATATATATATATATATATATATATATATATATATATATATATATATATATGAATGACAGTGAAAGCCGTGTGGTTTGTTTATTATGATTTATTTATTGCTGTATGTTTGTACGTGACGGCGAAGCTACTGCACTAACAGGTAACTATGATGTGATAGGTGTTACAGAAACGTGGTTATCTGAGAGTGATGGGGACGAATATAATATTTGTGGGTATACACTGTATAGGAAAGACAGGCAGGACAGAAGAGGAGGAGGGGTAGCGCTATACATAAGAAACAGTCTTGAAGCCCAGGTGTTAAACCTGGACAAAGAAAATAAAACCGAATCAATATGGGTCAGAATAACAGACAAAAATTCAAAAGGCATAATAATAGGAGCATGCTATAGACCGCCAGATTCAGACGGTGAGCACAATAATCTGTTATACAATGACATTAGAAATGTGTGTAGCAAAGGAGAAGCCATACTAATGGGGGATTTCAACTTCCCCCAAATAAAATGGGAAAACCCGGTGGGTAGCGCGAAGGATGAAATAGAAATGGTGGAAATGACAAATGACTGCTTCCTAACACAATTTGTGAAGGCACCCACTAGAGGGGAGGCATGCCTTGATTTAGTCTTTTCAAATAACGAAGATAGAATAACTAAAACAGAGGTCAGAGAACCACTGGCAAACTCAGACCATAACATGGTCTCATTTGAAGTGTTTTTTAAATCCCCAAAAGAAATGACTAAAGCTAAGGTTTACAATTTTAGAAAAGCAAACTATGAAGGCATGAAACAGAGACTAACAGAAGTAGATTGGAGTAAAATAGAGAAAACACCCACAGAAGAAGGATGGTTGTTCTTCAAAAATGTAGTACTAGAGGCGCAAAACAATTATATCCCTAAAGTAGACAAATCTAAATGTAAAACTAAATTGCCAAAATGGTTTAATAGATCAATTAAAAAAAATATTCAGCGAAAAAAGGCACTTTACAGAGCATTAAAAAAGGACCGAAAAGAAAGTACGCAGAAAGAGTACACAGAACTGCAAACGCAAGTCAAAAAGGAAGTTAGAAAGGCCAAGAGAGAAATAGAAATGAACATTGCTAAGGGAGCTAAAACCAATTCCAAAATGTTTTTCCAATATTACAACAGCAAGAGAACATTCAAAGAGGAGATTAAATGTTTAAGAGATACAAATGGCAAAATCGTAGAGGAAGAAAAAAAAATAGCAAATATGTTAAATGATTACTTTTCACAAGTTTTTACAAAGGAAGATACTGACAACATGCCCCACATGTCATCCAGTTCCTATCCAGTTTTAAATAACTTTAGCATAACTGAGGCAGAAGTGTTAAAGGGACTAGGAGCTCTTAAAATAAACAAATCCCCTGGGCCGGATGAGATCCTCCCAGTAGTACTCAAAGAAATGAAAGAAGTAATTTACAAACCGCTAACCAAGATCATGCAGCAGTCTCTTGACACAGGGGTGGTACCGACAGACTGGAAAATTGCAAACGTAATACCGATCCACAAAAAGGGAAACAAAACTGAACCAGGTAACTACAGACCAGTAAGCCTGACTTCTATTATATGCAAACTTATGGAAACTATAATAAGATCCAAAATGGAAAATTACCTATATGGTAACAGGGTACTGGGAGACAGTCAACATGGTTTTAGGAAAGGGAGATCGTGCCTAACTAACTTGCTTGATTTTTTTGAGGATGCAACATCCATAATGGATAATTGCAAAGCATATGACATGGTTTATTTAGATTTCCAGAAAGCTTTTGAAAAGATTAATTCTCAAACTGAACGCAGTTGGGATTCAAGGAAACACATGTACATGGATTAGGGAGTGGTTAACATGTAGAAAACAGAAAGTACTGATTAGAGGAAAAACCTCAGAATGGAGTGTGGTAACCAGCGGTGTACCACAGGGATCAGTATTAGGTCCTCTGCTATTCCTAATCTACATTAATGATTTAGATTCTGGTATAGTAAGCAAACTTGTTAAATTTGCAGACGACACAAAAGTAGGAGGAGTGGCAAACACTGTTGCAGCAGCAAAGGTCATTCAAAATGATCTAGACAAGATTCAGAACTGGGCAGACACATGGCAAATGACATTTAATAGAGAAAAGTGTAAGGTACTGCACGCAGGAAATAAAAATGTACATTATAAATATCATATGGGAGATATTGAAATTGGAGAAGGAATCTATGAAAAAGACCTAGGAGTTTTTGTTGACTCAGAAATGTCTTCATCTAGGCAATGTGGGGAAGCTATAAAAAAGGCTAACAAGATGCTCGGATACATTGTGAAAAGTGTTGAATTTAAATCAAGGGAAGTAATGTTAAAACTGTACAATGCACTTGTAAGACCTCATCTTGAATATTGTGTGCAGTTCTGGTCACCTCGCTATAAAAAAGATATTGCTACTCTAGAAAGAGTGCAAAGAAGAGCGACCAGAATTATTCCGGGCTTAAAAGGCATGTGATATGCAGACAGGCTAAAAGAATTGAATCTGTTCAGTCTTGAACAAAGAAGACTACGTGGCGACCTAATTCAAGCATTCAAAATTCTAAAAGGTATTGACAGTGTCGACCCAAGGGACTTTTTCAGCCTGAAAAAAGAAACAAGGACCAGGGGTCACAAATGGAGTTTAGAAAAAGGGGCATTCAGAACAGAAAATAGGAGACACTTTTTTACACAGAGAATTGTGTGAGTCTGGAATCAACTCCCCAGTAATGTTGTTGAAGCTGACACCCTGGGATCCTTCAAGAAGCTGCTTGATGAGATTTTGGGATCAATAAGCTACTAACAACCAAACGAGCAAGATGGGCCGAATGGCCTCCTCTCGTTTGTAAACTTTCTTATGTTCTTATGTTCTTATGTTCTTATGTGTGTTGTTATTGTTTTTGTATGTTTTGCAGCATGAATGGGAAGCCCCATACTCATTAAAAACCCGTGCAGAAGGTGGCCATCTCCCGAATGAATGAAGTGATTAATTTGTTGCTAATCGGGAGATGTTATACAAACCCTGCAGTTTTCCCTGCTCGGGGGAAAGGAACATCTCCTTTGTATAAGGTATATTGTTTGCTAGTAAAGTGTTGAATATGCAGCGTTTGAGTTAGCACTCCAGATCCTAGGCCACCACAAGTAGGTGCTGTTGGTGGACATGATCAGGGCATGGGGGCGTGGCCTAAGGTTATTGCCATGGAGCCTCAAGCTCGGTTATATGAAGCTGTCCCCTTACAAAGTGTGGTTGTGTCCCCAAATAACCATACTGCACCCCCAACAGACCATGGGCTTGTAACCAGTACACCCCTAACTATAAATAGGGCAGATGATCTGAGTTATGGGTTGGCTAGAGCAGAGAGCGGCACACATCAATTTGGATATGTTGGCTTTCCCATGCACCCAAATAGAACTCCTCAAGCAATGGCACAGCCAAATGTTAGTGGCGCTGGGGGAAATATTAATCCTTATTATACCCCAACCCCTCCATACAGAATGACATCATCGCACCAAGTGAGGAGTGTGCCTGTGTTTAATGGGAACCCAGAAAGCAAAATCTTGATTGAGGACATGCAGTATCTATTGAATGCAGGGGCCATGCCTCCCAGTTTCCAGTTTGTAACAATAGTTAGGCACCTGAGTGGTGAAGCAAGAAAGCTTGTCTTGAACCTGCCATCGGACCAACAAACTGCAGCAAGGGCATTTGATGAGCTTAGGGAAGGATATAGCGAAACCCAGCTTTCGATCGACCCACAACGGATTTTTACGAGAGCCAGCGAAATCCACTAGCTCTTATGCCATAGCTTTAGAAGCAATTTTGCGATCCCACGAGAAGAGAAATGAAGATCATCCATACCCTGATCGCGACTACAAATTGACACACCAGTTTATGCAAGGGTTGTGCGAAGAGGAAGTGTATTTGAGGCTAGCCCCGATGAAACCAACCTCCATGAGTTTTAGAGAACTACAAGGAGAGCTTAGGCAGCCAGCACGTGAGGCTAAGAGAGTTACACTAAACCAAAACCAAGAAAACGTCAGAGTTACAGTCATGCAGTAAGGGCTAGTGACGGGACACAGAAAATTAGCAGAAACAACTCAACTGAGTCATCAAAGCAAATGTCTGAGTTGACTGAACTGATGGATCTGGTGAAGAAATTAGCGATAGGTCAGGCTGAGCAGGCCAGTAAGCTTTCGCAGGTGGAAGCCAGAGTAACCACCAAACCTGCTTTCCATAAGCCGAATATAACAGCAGCACACCCCAGTGCAAGAGGTCAACACAGCTACCGCTCCACTGCTGTCATGTGCTACCGATGTGGCCAGCAAGGATGCAGGGTCATTCTACCAGGGGACCAAGAAGCAAGTGGGGTTGAGCCTCTGTTAAACTCCTAATGCCCGTGGTAACGGGGCAGTGGCGGGCAGCAACAGATAAGTAAGTCCTCTGACTCAAAACATCAAGCATGAACACAGCCTGGAAGAAATGCCCTTGATAGGGCCAAGCAATGAGGGGGTGGTTAGGGTTTAGGGTTGGTTTTAGGGTTAGGATTAGGGTTAGTTTGACAGTTTTGAAACTTCCTTTCCCTTAATACCCCCTGCATAGCAGTGAGTGTCCAGGGAAAGGAATATGCACTGGCCATCTTACTTGTTTTGGATTATAATCGTTTGTTTTTAAACCAATCTTTTTTGCTTTGTATCTTTTATTCATTTTAATATGTAGCATTCCTCACATTTAGACCAAATGGGAATACCGTTTTAAGTTTGTTGATCCAATCTTTTTCTTTCCTTCTTTCTGTATGTGAGCAGTTTTGGTTTGTTTTGATTCCTGTAACTTTGACAGTTTCCAAGCTGTGTTGCAGAAAGTGTGCCACTGATGGTGTCGGTACCTCTTTTTTGTGTTTGATGTTGTAAATGTGCTGTGAGAGTCTGGTTCTAATTGTGTTCCTTGTTCCCTCTATGTATAATATTTTACATGTAGTACATTGTATTGCATAGATACAGTTATTGCTATCCTGTGTCAAAGTTTGTGGAATCCTGTAGGTGAGGGCTGTCGTATTATCTTTAATTGTGGTTAGTTGTATTGGGGTGTTTGTGTTGGTTTAGGAGTCAATGGAGGAAGTCTCATGGATACTAGGCAGTCCTTAAGTTCTTGTTTCTCCTGTATGCTGAAATGGTTTTATTCGTGTTCGAGTTTTGGAGTTTATTGGTAAAGTTTTGTTTCATGAGTGCATTGGCTGCCACATTAAATTGTGAGAAGGTAGTGATTGAGGGAATAATCTTTTTGTTGTTTTGTATTTTTTGCTTGAGGAAGGTTTTCGTGATTCCTCTAAGGAATTATCTGGAGTATCCTCTGTGTTGATGTGCTGTGAATAAGGTCTTTGTGGCTTCCTGAAAATCAACTTGTGTTGTACAGATTCTGTGAAATCTGAGTAATTGTGATTTGATTAGTCCCTTAAATGTGTATTTTGGATGGTAGCTAGTTTTGTGTAGGAGGGTCTGTGTGTCTGTGTCTTTAAAGCAGTGGTTTTCACAGTACGGGTCGAGACCCAATACTGGGGGAAGATAAGGCTTGGTCACGTGCAAATTTAAAATATAATTTTTTTTTTCGTTACTTTTAAAACAATATTACACAATAATATTAAAGTCGGACAAATTACTTATTTCCGGTGAGACTTATTTGTTTGCAGAGTTTCATCTGCACGATGCACTACACATGATCAAACGTAGCAGTTTCGAATGTAGCTAATCACACCTAACAACGTAACATCAACGAGACTGCATTCGTAATATGAATTCATATTTGCAGCATTATCAGAAACAAATGCAGCAATTCGTTCTCATTCAATACTGCACTCGCAGAGAATTTTGACAATTGACTGTGCTACTGTTTTTTTTCAAGGAACACACATTGTAGAGTTTGACTGCTGGACTGTTATTCTTGTGTTATTCTTGTCTATAGCGAGCACCTCGCTATAAAAAAAGATATTGCTGCTCTAGAAAGAGTGCAAAGAAGAGCGACCAGAATTATTCCGGGCTTAAAAGGCATGTCATATGCAGACAGGCTAAAAGAATTGAATCTGTTCAGTCTTGAACAAAGAAGACTACGTGGCGACCTAATTCAAGCATTCAAAATTCTAAAAGGTATTGACAGTGTCGACCCAAGGGACTTTTTCAGCCTGAAAAAAGAAACAAGGACCAGGGGTCACAAATGGAATTTAGAAAAAGGGGCATTCAGAACAGAAAATAGGAGACACTTTTTTACACAGAGAATTGTGAGGGTCTGGAATCAACTCCCCAGTAATGTTGTTGAAGCTGACACCCTGGGATCCTTCAAGAAGCTGCTTGATGAGATTTTGGGATCAATAAGCTACTAACAACCAAACGAGCAAGATGGGCCGAATGGCCTCCTCTCGTTTGTAAACTTTCTTATGTTCTTCTTATGTTCTTAACTATATTAAGGGCTGGGTTTGCTTTGTCTCTTTTAAACTCTGAGGACAGCTCTTTTGAGTCAAAACACGTTTGTTATTTGAAATTTTGCTCTCTGTTTTTAAATAAATGTCGAATGTTTTAATATCACAATGGTGAATGAAGCAGTTTTGTTTTCATGCTATAAAGTGTAACATTGACAGGAACACACACAGATGTTTAGCTGTGGAAGCTGCTGGGTGTGCAAGGACTCGGCACTATCAGTGTGAAGCTCTGTGTGGAATGCATGCTTTCACAGGTTGATACAACCAATGCATCACATTCAAAGAGGAAGAAACCATTCTGACTTCATTGTCAACCATGCAGGACATTGTCAGTCAACGAGCAAACTGGGGTAACAGAGTGATAAAGTGTAAGCAAGGAGCTAGTCAAGTCTTGTGAGGCTTTTGTCTGTTCCGTGTCTGGTAAAGCAGGAGATGATGTTGAATGGGGTTACAGATTGACCTGCAGCACATAATGATGCATGCAGCTGCTCCACATCCCCTGCCTGTGCTGACTCTACTGTGTTTTGTGTTCTGTGTTGTTTTCAGATGGGTCGTTGTTTATATTTGTATTTGTTTGTTATGAGTGCAATGTTAATAAATCATTTTTCTCAGGTATTTATTGCACCGCGCACTTCAGTGTGCTTCTGGTGCTGAACGTTTACTGCTGTGTATTAATCTTCTGCTAACATTCGATTTCCTTTTATCTGCAATAAAATAAAAGATTATTTTTTAATTGGAAGTGGCCGTGTTTCTGATCCCATCCTTGATTTGCTTTCAGAATAAAATAACCTGGAAGTGTTTTATTTGTCCAGTGTCTTACGTACCAATCTGCGTAGACGAATATGAATGTGCTCCTGTATTTGAATTGTGCGTAAACCCTGCCTAGCGGGTGCTACACTTACATACAAGCACTCTATAGAGTCCTAATGCAAAAAGAAAGAGCAAAAAGCAAGCTGGGAAAGGGGAGGGGGTGTCAGTAAATATCCAGAGTGCTCTGAGGGTTCAACACAAAACACACAGCTGATAGGAAAGAGGAGACACTCTCTGAGCCTCCAGCTCAATACAGCAAATCATGGAATAAAGAGATTCAGTGACAGCTAACACAGGAGCTGCTCTGTGTTCAACTGAATAAAGGGCACTCATTAATTTGACCACAAGAGAGACACACTGCAGATATTAACATTGACCACAAGAGGGAACCAGAGCACCACTGCTGTCCATAATGTAATAGCAGTACAGTATTAAGACAATTGAAATAGGCAGCAGTTAACTCCCCAGTCAGCCCAGTTCTCCCATTGTTAACACAAGGCTCCTCACACCCAGTCATCTAAACACTACAGTGTGGTCTGTGTCTGGAGGAAGGAGCTGCTCACAGTGATGCATGCTGGGAAACACTGAATCTAATAGCTCCACACTTGGGATTCATTTCCTCTTGATTCAACCCCTGGCAGTGAGGGATAGAAACAGATCATAACTTAACATGAAACTGCTTTTGGCTTCAACTTCATTTTAAACAAAGTAAATCAAACCATCAGACATAATCCTGACACACAACACAGACTGCAAATATTTACACTGACCAAAAGAGAAAGCCAGAACAGCCCTCCTTTTTATAATGTAATAACACAGTAATTAGACAAGCGTAGGTCTGCTGAAGGCTTTTCTTAAGTTAAAGTGAGTACTAATCATGGGATTATGAAATATAGCTTTTGTTAAACAAAGCAAGGAGCACAGCAGCTAGTGTTGAATAGTTATCCACAACATAGAAGTGTTTCGAAATAAGTACACTCGTAAATGCAGCATGCTGCAAAATAAAGCTGCCTCTTTTTGGCGAGCTCATTTCAAACAAGAAAAGATGCCATTGTTTCCAGTTCATTCGTATGCACATGCATTTACACAGACACAGCACAAGCACAAACACTAGGCTTCCAAATTAAAACACAGACATAACGAAACACCAACAGTGCTCTGCTTTTGATAAAAAACCTGCACCCATCACATGTTTGTACATCAATACAGAATTAATAAGGAATGACATTTTACAGGTCTGACATTCTGACAAACTTCCAACATGTGATGTTTATCGGTACGAGATGTTACAATGTTGACGGTTGTGTGCAATGAGACGTGTTTAAGGCTGGCGCTCGAAGGGTTGTCAGTAGAGACATTGCTACCTTGGAGCAGGGGGAGTGACAGACCCTTCACCCTTGGTTCCATGGTGTACTGGTTAGCACTTGGAACTATAAATCCAGCGAGCCGAGTTCAAATCTCTGTGGAACCTGAGGTTTTTGGTCAAGTGAATTTGCCATTAATGTTTGTGGAAGTGAAGCGTGTGATCAGACAAGTGAAATGAATACAGATTTCAATGTCTGAGGTGTGAAGCGAGACACAATGTTACATCCTTCTGTGTAGCCCACTTCCAGCCCCCTTTGCAAGGATGCAAAACACTTAGGTGCTCTCTGGCAGGGCTGGTATGGTTTCTTCAGCTCTGCTGATCTCTGCTATTAGCTGCTGTGTTGCATTTAATATGATACTATCCTGCATCATGCATTTTCCACTGTATTTAATATATTATGCTTTTTTAACTGTATATCATGTATTATCCATTTCTCTGTATTTAAAGTATTATGGATTTTCTTGATGTTACTGCATCTTGTAAAGTGCTTTGTGATGGTGCTCCACTATGAAAGGCGCTATATAAAATAAAGACTGATTGATTGATTGATTGATTGAACTATGGCAGGTTAAGACTTGCTTTCATACATAACAATGCAGTACTCATTCACTGCCAGTTCAATGCTTTTGAATGGATACTTTGCCATAGCTGTTGCTTGATCCACAATGCCAAACACACTGACCACTTTCCAGTCAGGCTGAATTTCTTCCAGAAATGGACCTACTGTTCTGACCTCCAGTTCAGTGTTGCTAAGTGTTCTAGCATAGTGAATGCTGGACATGTTTGGGGTTTTCTTTGCACAGTTCTTTGCCCACCTGTTTGCCCATTCATCTTGTGCCTTCTTTACCACATGCTTTGTAATATAATTGATGCGCACATTTGGGCATGCTTCTTTTGCCACCTTATCAAATTCTTCTGCTGTGTTGACAAGAGCATGCTTTTGCAGAATGCCCCTCCAAACTGCACGCTTTACTTTACCTGCAACTCCATTAACTGGCCCTTTGCAGTGTGCTGTGGCAAAAAAGCTCCAATGCGCTCGATGCAGAATACAGTGTACATTGCTCGGCATGGTAAGGGTGGACAAGATGAATCTGTTTTTAAATTGGCTAGCAGCACCATCAGAAAAGAGGTGCAAGTTAGAGATGTTGGCTGAAGTTGAGGCTTCATCAAGAATAGCCCGATTATAGCAAACAACTGCAAATGTGTCATGTTGCCGTTCATCACTGAGCACAGCAGAAGAAGCACTAACAGACTGAGCTGTGAGAACTGCTGGAAACAGAGTCCCTCCTTCTGTTATCCACTGAGCTGACATTATCTCAGCTTGCTGCTTTATAGTGAAGTGTTCTGAGAAACCTTGCTGAAGTATAGCTTCACATTCATTCCAATTCATCTTCAGTGTCTTGATTTGGTGAAGCTGCACCTTGGCAATAAAACCATGGCTGCGCAGAATGGTGCGCTGGGTTTGATCTCCTCCTTGGCATCGTGTAATGTTGACTCAAGCAGTTCCTTTTTATTGTTAGCCATATTTTGGTAGTAGTGTACAATTGTATCTTCATTATCATTGCCTTGTATTGGCTGATTGACAGAACTATCAAGGTCTTGGCATGTGTCACACTGGCCAATGCAGCATTTCCTCTGCCAGGTGCAAAGTGACCCAATGACCAGAAGATTTCAATTAGGGATGTTCTGGCAAACCTTTTTCAAACCCTCTAGTAGCATCTTTGTGTTCTCATGGTAACGACAGACAGACAGGTTGAACGTGCACAGGGCGCAATGCTGCAAACTTTTTTTGATGTTCCGATTTTTCCATCAGGATATTCATTCTTGAAGAGGCGGTGAGCTTCAAGAACCCTCATCATGAGCACTTTTTTGGGCATCCTTTTTTTGTGCATCCTCACTTCTGATAGTGATGCAGTCTTTTCATCCAGGCAGCTGACGGGACACACAATCAATCTCATAGAATGCACAAACCTGACGTTCTGTTTCACTCACTTCAGCTCTTTCTGTGGAAGCGTGCTTCTCTACCAGAGCCAAACCAAATGTAGTTGCCAGTTTCTTTACCACTACACTTTTCTTCCTGGGGCTCTTTTGAAGTACCTGGTTTACTACACTTACTGCCTTCCCCAGTGACTGAGCTGAAAAGAGAACTTTTGATGGTGAGTTTGTCAAATGATTCTCATGAAGTTGTGGTTCTGGTTCATGTCATTTTGAAAGATTTCTCCTATACTTTCACATTGTTTCTTTGCTCTTTTCTGCTTCCCTTTTCTTGCTCCCTATACTCCACTTGCATGCTTTCTGCTGCTCTCTGTTCCTCTGTTTCATCCCTACTCTTTTCTCTTCTCACATCCTTGCATGATATCCACACATTCGTTCTGCTGCAGGTACTGGAAGCATTTTCCAACTTGAATTGAGATTAAAAAAAGGAGGGCTGATTCAGCCAATTAAAACACTGAATTCAATACATCTTTTAGAGGAATTTTTCATGTTCTTTACTTTATTTTAAATATTCACAGTAAGTTCAGACAGCTGAGCCTCTTATGGTATGATAATCTTGATCAGCGTAGACTGCACTATACTGTGCGGCCACAAGAGGGAGGGAGAGAGTAATAAAATGATTCTCTTTAATCCAGAGCAGTTGTTCTTAACCTGGGGTCCTCAGAGACAGTCCAGGGGGTCCACAGGTAAAAACCAGAAACTTTTCACTCAACATTAGCAATGTGCAAAATCAAAATGTTTGCTGCTTGAATGGATTTGATTTTACAAAGTTTATGATGGATCTGTTAACCTGCAGTTCTGATTTTAATATTTTACAATTAATAATTATTTATACTGTGTAACAAAGCTACATAATCACAGCTGTGGCTAAGATTAATTGTTTGAGAGAAGGGAGAAGAGTGAGAAATAGCTGTGTTTGTACAAACTCAACAAAAATAAAAATAGAAGCTATTTGCTTTTCTTTGTGCTTTTCTGAAAGGCAAACAAACTGCATCAGCTGCAAATGAGTTTAAACTTAAGAGCACTGCTTGGCTAGAAGTGGCTGCTGTGCCAAGGAAGACAATTTGCATAGAAAAGACAATTTGCATTTGCAGCACATGCTTCAGTGCTCTGGGAGTGTTTATAGCCCTGTGAGTTTAACACTTCATGATTGAGAGCTGCCCTTCATGGCAACAGAATCCACAACAACAATGACTTTTATCAGCATCTTCATCTGGGCACTTGTCATCTGCACTCAGGGTAAGAATCATTTAGAAAAACATGTTTTAGAAATATCTATTTGTGTGACAATTATTAATATATAAGTATTAAAAGTAAAAAAGGCAAAGTGAATGAAATCAAATGAAAACGTCTTGAAATCTAATCTGTTTTCATCATTTATTTCAATCATTTACTATCATCTTCTATTTTATTATTTATTATTTTCAGAATCCAGTGGACAGTATACTGTGACTCAGACTCCAGCAGTGAAATCTGTTCTCCCAGGAGACACAGTCGCTCTGAGCTGTAAAGTCAGCAGTGCAGTGTACAATAACAACGCACTAGCCTGGTACCAACAGAAACCTGGAGAAGCTCCCAAACTCCTGATCTATGCTGCAAGTACCCTTGAGTCTGGGATCCCAACTCGTTTCAGTGGCAGTGGATCTGGGACTGACTTCACTCTGACCATCAGTGGAGTCCAGGCTGAAGATGCAGGAGATTACTACTGTCAGAGTTACCACTACGTCAACAGTAGAGATGTGTTCACACAGTGCTACACACCCGTACAAAAACCTCCCTCAACAGGACTGCAGGTGAACATTGTTCATTTTCTGATACTTAAATACAAGCTGAAAATAAAGTAAACCAAACATCGCACTTCTCTTTCAGTAAATGTGTGTGTGTGTGTGTGTGTGTGTGTGTGTATATATATATATATATATATATATATATATATATATATATATATATATATATATATATATATATAAATTGCATATTTAACTTCAAATTGTATTATTGACGTTTTTCATTTTACTCTTTTAATGATTCCACTTCATCAGCAACACATTCTATATACAAATTAAATGATGTTTATTTTATAAAACAGTTGAACTGCATGCATATTGAGATTGATTTATTTATGACCCACTAGACAGCATATTAAAAAGAACTACAGCAAACAGCAAAGCCCAGTATTGCAGTGATGTGTAGTTACACTTTCTGTCTCTGTGGAGTCCAGCTGGATATTTTTCATTGTGTCAATGTGATGTGTTTTAATGTATTTTGAAAACTAATATTAATACATACATGAATAACATTAAACTTTAAATGATTGTTAAGATGAAAATCAAGACACAAATTACTGTTAATTACAATGAACAAACCATGTCTTCTTTTGAAATAGAATTTTACACTTCATTCTTAATTACTGAATAAAACATGTTAATACTATATTGATATACCTCAGATTATAACTTATGATAATAAAAAATAATGCATCTAAATTTAAATACAAATAAATAAGGAATTCATACATTTCTGAGTGAATTCTTATGTTTTATTAAGGAGCAGCACAACAGAATTATTGAAGGCAGTTTATTCTTCATTGTCTTGCCTCCTGTGTCATCCTTGTTACCCACCTGGTCTCCTTCATTCCTTATGTGTGCAGCAGCTCCCTGGCACACATCTCAACACTTATGGGCCAGTTCATTGTGAACAGGCAGATTTCTAATGCCCCTCCTAGAGAGCAGGAAAGCACTGAGAGGCTAAACATCAAACTACAGGAAGGATAATCTAACTGTACTGTGAGTCACCCAACCCTATCAAGTCCCACCTGTGTTCACAGCTCACATCTCATAGAACTGTCTGTGACACTTATTGAAACAGAAGTGCAGCGCTTAGAACACATATACAAATAGAACTAATCCACTATTCTATCAAATTGTGAACTTCGTGTTTGATTGAATCCCTCTATGTGTTTGTATAGTCTGGAAACAGGCATCAGTGCCCTGCAAAGCTGCACACACTGCCGTCATTCATACTGACCACAAGAGGGAGCCAGAGCACCACTGCTGTCCATAATGTAATAACAGTGCAGTAATAAGACAATTGAAATAGGCAGCAGTTACCTCCAGCCCAGTTCTCCCATTGTTAACACAAGGCTCCTCACACTGAGTCATCTAAACACTAGTGTGGTTTGTGTCTGGAGGAAGGAGCTGCTCACAATGATGCATGCTGGGAAACATTGACTAATATCTCAACATCTTCAACTTTTAGCCCTGCCAGTGAATATTAAAGAATGTTAAAATGTCCCTTTAGCAGGCCAGTATTTTAAACACAATGATTCTCCCCTTGCTTTCCTCTCTGAGAGTTGCTGTAAGCTGTCTGTCCCACACCCCAGTTATTTACTGCCTGCTTCTCTTAATTGAGTATCAGAATACCTGGCCAGTTTAATTTAATTCTCTGTTCAATTGCTAAATAAGGAATTGTGTTCTCATTTTTAAAGTGGGCCTTTCAGATTCCATAAGGTAAAATTAGGTGAAGCTATTTCAATTTACTGTTAAATTTTGGTAAGGGGTTTATCTCTGCACTGGACTTTCTCTCTTGTTTTAACTGAATGATCTTTTCTTTAATTGCCACATGGAAATTCTAATTAGGTTCAGGTGTTTTGCTAATTGCCTTGCAAAGGTCTTCTTGGGCTTGACTTATCATTAATTCTAAGTATCTTAATTGGTGGCTCTTTAAATAGGACTATTACTTGCTGGTGGGGGGTTGATTCTTTTTTGCTGGGGTGATTCTTTTTCGGGTGTGGTTTTTTGTGGATGCAGAGTGTTTGAAGAGGGAGTTTGCTGGTCTGTAAAGGAGAAATCAGGAAGCAATAATCTTTTGGTTGTTAGAAACAGTTATCTAATCTCCGCCAAACTTAAACTATCCACATCATTCAAATTGTTTATATGGATTCTAAGAGCAACAACAGTGACTAATCCAGTTATCATCATCACTTTTTGTTTTCTTACCTGGTTGGAAACTTCAAGCTCTACAGGACCAAGGAAGAACTGGGTGAGATCCCCTAATGGGGAGGATTTAATTTTTCTGCTGGAGTATCTGGGCAGTTCTGAATGTTTTGGAGTATTATCATTTTTGTTTACTTATTGGGGCTTAACAGCACCCAGCACCGAAGTTTCATTTTTGTTTTGTGTTAAATTTCTGTTTCAACTACATTTGCAATACGGATTGGGTAATATTTTGGGACTTTTAAAGTATTGGTGGCTGTTTCATGGACTTTCCTTCTTTATAAGGACTGCCTGATGGACTGTGGTAAACATTCTGAATGGTTCAAATGCTGTCTGTTTAAAATTCTTGTACACCAAATGTTTGATCCATTTGTCGCAAGTATAATATTCCACACATTCAATAACATCTGCTATTTGAACTCTTGTGTGGCCTTCTGGTTTAATTGTCTTCCTGTGTTCTATTGATTGTTTGAACAATCCTGACTTACACTGCAATTTTTCTTGGTTCTGTTGTGCAATCCTACTGCTTTAGAGACTTATATTGGTCAGGGTAGTTTATTTGTATTAAAATAAAAAAAAAAAACCTAGTTATTAGATGTTGCTTAAGGATTGGGTTTGTAACATGTGAATAGATGAGAGGGGATTTGGATTTTATATAGGAGTATGGAATATATATATATTGGACCCCTTGTATTTACCAAGTGCTTATAAACATTGAATATTTATAAATGTAAAGTTTGAAGTAAATAATGGATATAGGTTACCCAAACTTTATAAATGCTTATGTAAACTTATGGGAGGTGTATACATATTTTACATACAGAAACAATTAGTTGAAACAGGAGAAAGTTTAACAGTACAATTTCTGAAATACTCCCTTACCGCTTTCAAAAGCTCTCCAGACAAAATGTCGGGTCTTGCATGTGATCTCTCACTGTCTCACTCTCTATGCTACCTCTCTCCAAGTTTAGCAAGCAAATAAATTTAGTGCTTTCTGTGACTTAGAGGGGGGCGGATCCTTTTCTGCACAGGCACATGAAGCACACTTGATGACAACGATTTACCATTTTGCTTGGTTCATATCCAGCAGGGGGTGCTAGGCCTCTACAGACAAGGGAAATTTCTCGACTTGAATATACAGCCAACTTCAAAAAACATTTGACACCCCCCCCCCCCCCCCCCCACCACACACACAAACGGTGACTAGGCGTTATTCTCCCTCCTCCCCCTCTCTCTCCCTCCTCCTTCACTATCTCCTCTATCCTCCCCCCCTCTGTCTCTCCTCCTCTCTCTCCACTCTCCTCGCTCCCCCCTCTCTCCTCTGCTATCTTCTCTCTGTCCTCTCTATCTCCTTCCCACTTGCTCTCCTTCCTCTTTCCTCTCCCTCTCTATTGCTCTCCTTTCTCTCCCCCTACCTCTCTCCTCCCCTATCTCTCCTCCCTTTCTCTCTTCCTCTCTCTCGACCCCCTCTTCTCCCCTCTCTCCTCCCCCCTCACTCCTTCCCTCTCTTTCTCTCTCTTCCCCCCCCCCCCCCTCTCTATCTCTCTCCTCCCCCTCTTTCCTCTCTCTCTGGTGATTTTTATAATGTTGTTTCTTGCCAGGGACCCCCTTGTGAATGAGATGTCTCTCACAGTGGCTCTGTCTTGGTCCATGCAATGCCATTGGAGGTGTCTTCAGTCAGTTTTGTATTTTGCTGTTGAATTTAACTGGTGTGTATCTGTGTGTGTGTCTGTATCTTTATGCTGTGTGTGTGTGTGTGTGTGTGTGTGTGTGTGTGTGTGTTTGTTGCTGATTTTGGTTTATTGTTTTTCTCTTCAGATTACCGGATTGGTGTCGACTGGATCTTCCGTTCAGAGCGGACAGAAAGACAAGGCTGCCTCCCAGTCTCTCTTCACTGCCAGTTACGTCTCCTAGACCAGTGCGCTCATTATACTGGGACCAGTAAACCTCACACACTGAGCCACTGCTTTTGCACCGAAAAAAATCTGAATTTTACATCCAAAAGATGCTTTTTACAAATAAAAAAAAAAAGTGAAATGTGCAGGCGTCTGTCTGTAAGCCTTTCTTTCTTCCAGAGCGTTTGAAGTCATGGGGAGATTTAAATAAAAATCTACACTGTTGGAAAATTAAAGTCTGTGGAAATTCATTCATTTTCATTTTTCTTTAAGTGATTTATAGCTTAAAGTAATTTCATAAAGATGACCTGCTTGGAAGTTGCATTAGCTCTCAAATGTAAGGTGCGTTCATAAACTCAATCTCGGAGTGTCGGCGCGCTCTCTGACCGTTCATAACCTCCTGGAGTGCTCTGTGATGTTGTTTGAAATCTCAGAGCAGATGAATTTGGGAGCGCTCGGAGCACACTCTGGAGCACAGTGTTTGAAAATCAAACTGCAGAGCAGCAGCAGCAATTACAGCAGTATTAGACTTCAGAGTTGAAAACTCATGTAAAAATATACAAATAAAAAAATCAGTTACATCAGTCTAGAAAAAGCCATTAAACTGCATAATGATCATAGTTAATAACAGTACTATCAGGATGACATTACTGTCCTCGCTGTCGGATTGAAGATCTTGTAAAATTAAACCGAAAGTGTTTTCAGTCAATGAGAAAACCAGAACTGTTGTGTCTCGCTGACGACTTCCAATTTCAAACTGTTTTAGGTCGATCGAAAACTAAAGAGAACATTCCCGCTCTGAAGCGCCCCGGAGAGATTTCTGGGGCGCTCTTTCAGAGCGTCACATTGAGTTTCCGAGCGCACCTGTCCAGTTTTTGAAAGATGTTCTCGCAGAGCTGGATTTGACATGATAACTGGATTGAAGGAAGTTCTGTTTGTGTGCCTCGCACTCGGGAAGGCTGCTGGACACCCCGGGTCACTTCACCTCTGCACTGTCTTCTGGGTCATGTGACTGGCTCACAGCATGCCAGTCAGCAGGGGGAGCAGCAGCTGATTGGTTAATGACAGGAAAGAAGCCAGCGAAGGGGCGGGGACAATTACACCCTCCAGGTGAACAAGGAAGTGCAAGACCTACTGAAACCATGGCTTGCAAACAGAGATTTCTTTAACTGGGTATAGCACTGCAGCACATATCACACTGTAAAATAAGAAGTTTCCATTCTAGTAAGCTTCTGAAAGCCTGGCTTGTGCAAACAGAGATGAGCTCAGGGTAGGACCAGAGGTGTTCAAATGAAAATCCATGTTTTGCTGCAACATCTTTCAAACACTGCACATGTGAGAGCTGTGTAGAGAATGGAAGTGATGGACCGGTAACTCACTCTTTATGAGCTGCAGTAGAATTATTGAGACTAGAACACAGTGTCTGGGGATTGCTGACTATAGCAGCTAGACTGGAGCACAGTGTTTGATTGACTATAGCAGCTAGACTGGAGCACAGTGTTTGATTGACTATAGCAGCTAGACTGGAGCACAGTGTTTGATTGCTGACTATAGCAGCTAGACTGGAGCACAGTGTTTGATTGCTGACTATAGCAGCTAGACTGGAGCACAGTGTTTGATTGACTATAGCAGCTAGACTGGAGCACAGTGTTTGATTGACTATAGCAGCTAGACTGGAGCACAGTGTTTGATTGCTGACTATAGCAGCTAGACTGGAGCACAGTGTTTGATTTGACTATAGCAGCTAGACTGGAGCACAGTGTTTGATTTGACTATAGCAGCTAGACTGGAGCACAGTGTTTGATTGCTGACTATAGCAGCTAGACTGGAGCACAGTGTTTGATTGACTATAGCAGCTAGACTGGAGCACAGTGTTTGATTGACTATAGCAGCTAGACTGGAGCACAGTGTTTGATTGACTATAGCAGCTAGACTGGAGCACAGTGTTTGATTGACTATAGCAGCTAGACTGGAGCACAGTGTTTGATTGACTATAGCAGCTAGACTGGAGCACAGTGTTTGATTGACTATAGCAGCTAGACTGGAGCACAGTGTTTGATTGCTGACTATAGCAGCTAGACTGGAGCACAGTGTTTGATTGCTGACTATAGCAGGCTTGTTATTGTTGAGATTCAATTTAAGGATGCAATTCATTAATATGTGTAATGGTCTAATTTAATCAGCACTCTGCTGTCATGAATGTCTTTCTTTTTACGAGTTCAAGATTGCCGAGGTAAACAATTGAGCAGTAAATCACACAACACTGTTATATCTTTTATACATTTTATCAAGAAAGATAAAAATAGATGCGCTACAAAAACAGAAGAGAATATTCACATCAAAACACCAGAAATCAGTTCATCAAGTTTAGCAATGAATAATGTTCAGGGAGCATCTCAGTTTCAGTGTAAATATTGATCACATGGAAA
>NC_054576.1:907088-999588 GCF_017654505.1 Polyodon spathula
GCTGGCTTCTTTCCTGTCATTAACCAATCAGCTGCTGCTCCCCCTGCTGACTGGCATGCTGTGAGCCAGTCACATGACCCAGAAGACAGTGCAGAGGTGAAGTGACCCGGGGAGTCCAGCAGCCTTCCCGAGTGCGAGGCACACAAACAGAACTTCCTTCAATCCAGTTATCATGTCAAATCCAGCTCTGCGAGAACATCTTTCAAAAACTGGACGGGTGCGCTCGGAAACTCAATGTGACGCTCTGAAAGAGCGCCCCAGAAATCTCTCCGGGGCGCTTCAGAGCGGGAATGTTCTCTTTAGTTTTCGATCGACCTAAAACAGTTTGAAATTGGAAGTCGTCAGCGAGACACAACAGTTTTGGTTTTCTCATTGACAGAAAACACTTTCGGTTTAATTTTACAAGATCTTCAATCTGACAGCGAGGACAGTAATGTCATCCTGATAGTACTATTATTAACTATGATCATTATGCAGTTTAATGGCTTTTTCTAGACTGATGTAACTGATTTTTTTTATTTGTATATTTTTACATGAGTTTTCAACTCTGAAGTCTAATACTGCTGTAATTGCTGCTGCTGCTCTGCAGTTTGATTTTCATTTTGAAAGTGAACGCTCTGAGAATCCAGCTCTGAAGCTGCAGCGGCCAGAGTGTGCTCCGAGCGCTCCCAAATTCATCTGCTCTGAGATTTCAAACAACATCACAGAGCACTCCAGGAGGTTATGAACGGTCAGAGAGCGCTCTGACACTCTGAGATTGAGTTTATGAACGGTCAGAGAGCGCTCTGACACTCTGAGATTGAGTTTATGAACGGTCAGAGAGCGCTCTGACACTCTGAGATTGAGTTTATGAACGGTCAGAGAGCGCTCTGACACTCTGAGATTGAGTTTATGAACGGTCAGAGAGCGCTCTGACACTCTGAGATTGAGTTTATGAACGGTCAGAGAGCGCTCTGACACTCTGAGATTGAGTTTATGAACGGTCAGAGAGCGCTCTGACACTCTGAGATTGAGTTTATGAACGGTCAGAGAGCGCTCTGACACTCTGAGATTGAGTTTATGAACGGTCAGAGAGCGCTCTGACACTCTGAGATTGAGTTTATGAACGGTCAGAGAGCGCTCTGACACTCTGAGATTGAGTTTATGAACGGTCAGAGAGCGCTCTGACACTCTGAGATTGAGTTTATGAACGCACCTTACATTTGAGAGCTAACGCAACTTCCAAGCAGGTCATCTTTATGAAATTATTTTGTTAAGCTATAAATCACTTAAAGAAAAAAGAAAAAGAATGAATTTCTACAGACTTTAGGGGGAGATTGAGATGAGGAGTCAGAGAGGAGAGAGACAGAGAGAGAGGAGTTTTAGAGAGAGTCAGAGAGAGGAGAGAGAGATTGAGTTTATGAAGAGAGAGAGCGGACACTCTGAGATTGAGAGATGAACGGTCAGAGAGAGAGAGACACTCTGAGAGAGTTTATGAACGAGAGAGAGAGCTCTGACACTCTGAGATTGAGTTTATGAACGGTCAGAGAGCGCTTTTAAGATCCTTTATTTAAATATTCCAAATAAAATCCATTAAAATTCAAATAAAGGTAAAACACAACAAAAGTTAAGATTCCTACTGCCTGAGCAAAATTTAAAAAATCCTAAAATACATCGTGTTCTCCTTAAAAACAGATTTTAAACAAAATAAAAGGATCATTAAAAAATCAATATTAAACAGTGTTTTTTTCTTTGTTGAAAACAGATAAAAGCCAAAATAAAACACTGTAAAACAAAAATTAAATAAAATTAGAACAAAAACTGGAGCTCCCCCTCCTCACTCACAGCACACAAGGCGTCTCCCACACACCACCTCTCCTGAAAGTCCTCCAGGTTACTGACCAGTTTAAAATACTCAAACTCTACTCTGATCTGGCTGACCACGAGCACCCTGAACTGAACCACTAAACTGGTCAGTCCAGAACCAGAGAGTTGATTTTTCCTTGTCTTTAAAATAGCCAATTTTGCCTGTCCAATTAAAAAATTAATAAGAACACACCTGTTTTTCATTTTAAAACTGTATAGAACCCCAAAAATAAAAAGCTCCTTACTAAAAACGACCCCTAAATTATTCAGGATTCCCTGCAGTAAATTAAAAAGTGGCCGCAGCCTCTCACACTCACTGTAGGCATGAAAGAGAGTTTCCTCTGCTGAGCAAAAAGCGCACTGCTCACTGATGCTGGGGTCCACTCTATGGAGAAACCTGCCTGTGGACACAATGCAGTGTAGAATCTTCCACTGCAGGTCCCCCACTCTCTTGGCGAGAGGCGGCTTGTACAGCACCCTCCACACCGGCCTGTGCCCCTCCTCTACAGCCAAGTAAGCTCGCCACTTAGAGTCTACCAGACCCCTTAGCCTACTATACTCTGTGGCTTTAACACACAATTTGTATATATGTTTTCCATTCATTGTGTGAAAGATAATTTCCTCCACATTCTGCAATTTAAGCAAAGTCCCTCCATTCTCTCCACCGCCCTCACCTTCCTCACCTACTGCTGGTGACACGATCATCCCTGGAAATAAGGAAAGCTGTCTCTGCTCTGTGCCTCTGGACAACTCCTCCCTCAGGACTGCCTTGAGCCGCGGGGAGAGGCAGCCCCTCAACTCACCCATCAGTCTTTCTGCAAGCCTCTCTGAGTGCCAGCCTAGCTGTGCAGTTAGCTGGGAGGCAGTTAGCCAGCAGGAGAGCTCAAGGTTTAACAGGTGGACCATCCTGGTTACACCTGCTTTTAAAAAACTGGCACAGAGCGTCATCGACTGGAGGAACTTAACTGGAAAGAGTGGATTAAAAAATAGGGGCTCCTCAAACAGGTCCTGCCCTGTCAAGGACTCCACATCCCTTTCCACCCTCACCAGCTGCCAGGCTTTTAAAATACTTTGATAAAAAGGAGGAAGTCCTGCTTTACTAAAACTGGTGTTCTCAATTAAAAACAGGTGTTTT
This sequence comes from Polyodon spathula, assembly GCF_017654505.1. Classification (NCBI taxonomy): domain Eukaryota; kingdom Metazoa; phylum Chordata; class Actinopteri; order Acipenseriformes; family Polyodontidae; genus Polyodon; species Polyodon spathula. The sequence continues at coordinate 910,069 of NC_054576.1, forward strand.
CCTAACCCCAGCCCCCCAACTCTATTGAGAAGGAAACAGGCCAGCCTCTTCCAATGAGCCTCCTCCTCAGTGTACAGGAGTCTCTGAACCGCCTGCAGTCTGAAGGCTGCCACCCTGCTGGCAATGCTGACTAGCCCCTGCCCCCCCTCATCACTAGGGAGGTAGAGGACTGCCGGCCTCAAACTGTGTCTCCCGCTCCAAAAGAACTCCAGCAACACTCTCTGGATCTCCTTCACCAGGCCCTGGGGTGGGTCCAGGCATACCAGCTTGTGCCACAAGCTAGAGGCCACCAGATTATTAATAACAAGCACCCGGCCCTTGAAGGACAGTTGAGCCAGCAGTCCCTTCCACCTCTGCAGCCGCCCCCTCACCCTGTCCAACAAACCCTCCCAGTTCTTTTTCATGTAGTTTTCTGTTCCGAGGTGCACCCCCAACACTTTAATACCTGTTCTGTTCCATTTCAGCCCCTCAGGCAGGAAAGGAGGGGTGCCCTCATCCCAGCTGCCTGACAGGAAGGTGTCACATTTTGCCCAGTTTACTCTGGCAGAAGATGCTCTCTGGAACTCATTTAGAGTCTGCTGCAGCGCTTGGACATCTGCATCCCCCCTCACAAACACAGTCACATCGTCTGCGTAGGCAGACACCTTCACTGTGGCAGAGGAGGGTGTGGAGGGCGAGGAGGGCACTGTCCATCCAGCTAGCCTGACCCTCAGCAGGTGCAGCAGGGGCTCTATAACCAGTGAATACAGCATACCAGACAGGGCACAGCCCTGCCTTATACCCCTGCACACTGGGAAGGGCTGACTCAGCCCATTGTTGATCTTTAAAATACTAAAAATGTTGGAATATAAAAGCCGAATATAAGAAATAAAACCAGGACCGAACCCGAAGGCTTCCAGTGTATGAAAGAGGTAGGTGTGGTCGACTCTGTCGAAAGCCTTCTCTTGATCCAGGGAGACCATTCCTACATTAAAATCACAAATATCACTTACAGTTAAAAAATCTCGAATAAAAAACAAGTTATCAAAAATAGAGCGACCCGGTATACAATATGTTTGATCCATATGTATTACAGTTCCAATAACACTTTTTAATCTATTAGCGATTGTTTTGGATAAAATCTTTAAATCAGAACATAAAATTGACACAGGTCTCCAATTTTTAAGCTGGCATAGGTCTCCCTTCTTGGGCAGCAGTGTAACCACTGCCCTACGGCAGCTAAGAGGCAGTTCCTTGTGGCTGAGGCTCTCTCTCAGAACCTGGAGCAAATCCTCCCCCATTATATCCCAGAAATTATTATAAAATTCTGCTGGCAGTCCATCGATCCCGGGAACCTTTCCGCTGGAGAGCTGCTTGACAGCGGCGGTCATCTCCTGGTGGGTCAGCGGTGCGTCCAGCTGAATCTGCTCCTTCTCACTGAGGCTGGGTAACCCCTGGAGCAGCCGCTCAGTGTCCTCTATGTTGCACAGTTCTTTATTATAAAGTTCCTTGTAAAAACGCACCGCCTCTCTGCTGATTTCCTCCCGGGTGTGCAGTTCTTTCCCACCAGGAGTCCTGATACAACACAGCTGTCTACTGTCCGCTCTCTTCCTCTCCAGGTTGAAGAAGAAACTAGTGGGGGCATCCATGTCTCTCAACTCCATGAATCTGGAACGCACAATCGCCCCCTTCACTCTTTCCTTCAGCAAGCTCCCCAGCGCGATTTTCTGCTCCTTTAGGTTCTCCAGGGTCTGTTCTTTAAATTCTGAATTTAAACTTTCCTCTAGGAGGAGGATTTTGGACTCCAGTTCTCTCACGGCTGTGTTCAGTGACCTGGTTGCATTTATAGTATATTGTTGACAAAAACATTTAATTTGTATTTTGCCAATGTCCCACCACTGTCTTAAATCTTTATATTGTGCTTTTTCTTTTTTCCAAATTATCCAAAAAAGTTTGAATTGTTGCTTAAATTTTACATCTTGTAATAATTTTACATTGAAATGCCAGTAAGATGCTCTGTGGGGTTCTGATTGAATTATTACTGTAATTAATAGACAGTGGTGGTCAGAGAGACTACTGGGGATGATTCTTGCTTTGATAAATTTATTTAAATCGTTTTTAGAAGTATAAAACCGGTCTAGTCTTGCTCTATATACACAGTCTGTGTGATACTGAGACCAGGTGTATTGTCTTGAACTGGGGTGCAGGCATCTCCATATGTCAACCAGGTCACTGGACTCTAACAATGCAGCCAACTCTCTGGAGGACTGAGGGTGTGGTTCATCATTATTTCTATCAATATTAAAATTAACAGTACAATTAAAATCTCCTCCTACTACCACCACATCATTATTATTAATATTAAAAAGAGCTTGCTTTAATTTCTTAAAAAATAAAATTCGTTCCCCCCCTCTATTGGGGGCATAAATATTAATAAAAACATACACTGTACTGCCCAGCCTAGCTCTTACTTTTAAAATCCTCCCTTTCTCGATTTCATCCATATCTAGTAAAACTGCCCCCAGGCTGGGTTTAAAAAGCACGGCTACTCCTGCACTAGTACTAGCGCCGTGACTCATCACGCACAGCCCCTTCCACTCCGCTCGCCACGCCTCCTCATTCTCCTGATCCGAGTGCGTTTCCTGCAGAAACACCCCCCCCGCCTGCTTCTGCTCTAAAAACTCGACTAGCTGCGCCCTCTTAAAAGACTGTCTGCAGCCGTTTAGATTAAAAGAAACAAAAACGCACCTTTCCATCATAGCTAAAAAAACTAACACACTAAAACAAGTAATAAAAGAAGTTTCATAAAACACAGCCATTTTAAACAAGAGATGTTGAACCACTTTTAAGATCCTTTTTAATTTTCTGAACAATTTTTTTAAATCTATAACGTTTTGGCTGATCAAATTCTTCTATTGTGGCTTTCCTTGTTATAACGTGAGCGGAGTGGAGAAATAACCTTAGATCAGGGAAAAAATTCTCTATTTCTACTCCCCTTTTCCCTTTTGTTTCTATCATAAAATCATTTACCTGCTCAAGCGTGTATAACTTTTTCTTACTGACGGGTTGGCTATCAGGGATGTCTGAGATAAGCGAGGAGTCAGAGAGCTCCCCCTCCATCTCATCCGCGCTGTCCTCTCGCTCGGCCCCGAGAATCCGCTCCTCCGCAGCTCCCTCCGACTCCATTCTCAGTAGTAGCGGTATTATCCTCCGAACCCGTCAGTGACAGGCTGCGGCTGGGTCTCTTTGTGCGAGGCCGTGGTGTTGGTGGTTCTGCTCTCCGGTTTCCTTCTGGATCGCCCCCTCCTCGGTCAGCACAGGCTCGCTCTGCGGCTGCGATGCAGGAGCCGACTCTTCCTCCCGCTCACCCCCAACACCCCCGACCTCCTCCCCGCCAGCATCGCCCTGATCCTGCCCTGTCTCCGCTCTAGCCTCCTTTCTCGGGCAGGCTTTCCTCTGGTGTCCCTGTTCTCCACAGTAAAAACACCTCATCGTTTCGGAACTGACGAACACCACACAATTCATCCCTTCCACGTTAAAATTCCAGGCAACATTAATGACTCGATTAGGATCATTTAGTAAGACAAACGCCTGCCTTCTAAACGACATGACGTGCCTAACACTGTTATTTTTGCACCCCAGCGGGATTCCCTTAATCAGGGACACCAGTTTACCAAAACGAGCTAAATTCTTTTCTAATTGCTCATTTTTTAAAAACGGAGGCACATTAGAAATAATAACTTTCGTAACCGGGGTTACTAGAGGGGAAACCTGAACAAATTCACCTTTTACTGTAAATCCTTCCTCTACCAGCTTGTGTACCAGAGACACCTCCACTAAAAATATTACCAGCGCTTTATTCATTCTTGACGCCGACATAATATTCTCAAACCCCACCACCTCTCCTACTGCCAGCAGGCACTCCTCCACCAAAACCCCGGGGTCAGGCAGGCAACGGAGCCCGTGTCTGCGGGTGAGAGCCCCCAGCCCTCCTGAACGAGACCCCATAACGGGATCTCCAAACACCCTACAAACAAACAAACAAACACACACACACACACACCACTAACCTACGAACAAACAAACACACAAAAAGAACAACTAAGTAACTATCAAAATAAATAAATAAATAAATAGATAGATAGATAAATAAATAAATCAATACAATTTTAAATTTCCCGGTCCTACAGCACCGGCGTTCCACCTCTCTGCAAGCCCTTCCCACAATCCTCCACACGAGAGAGAGAGAGAGAGAGAGAGAGAGAGAGAGAGAGAGAGAGAGAGAGAGAGAGCATATCTAATACAGCTGTACAGGGGGGCCTCGGTTAAAAAATAAATACAAAAAGTTTTGGGAACCCCTGTATTCAAATCGGAAACTATTCGAAATTCCCATCTCTAACCCTAACAAGAAACACTATTAAAACAATATTCATAATACAAAATAATAGCCCTGCTTCTCAGAGCGTTGTCGCTTGTGTCGCCCCTCCCAGGTCAGCGCCAGTCTTGCTGAGTGAAACCAGAGTCCTGGTCACAAGTCTATTCCATCTACAGTAATACGCTGTTGCTTTTATGTCGGCTGATTTATTTTGACAGGCATGTTTGAGATATTTGCTGTCGCTAACAGTATAAAGTAGCGCAAAGGCAAAGGCAGATTCGTCCATTACATTATTATTATTATTATTTATTTTTTTTATAGGTCGGCGGCTAACTGCTTATCTGAAGTACAAGGGTGACTCGCTTTGAATACAGTTGAACACACCGCGCTGTCAAACTGGACTCAATTATATTTCATTATAATAAGATGAAGTTGCATCACTAACTAATTAAAATCACTGTGAAAGGTATGTTTTATTTATTATTTAATGCACTAATATTGATTATTTTAAACTAATGCGCATTTTAATCTCACCCGATATATTTAATACAGTGTAATATGTTAAAGAAATCCAAACTGTATCCAATACTGTTGCCTGTATTATTTTACCATAGGTTGGTAAACACAAGAGAGACTTTTGCTCTTATTGTTGAATACTGCGAAATAACAGTGTTTCTGCCAAATGTGTGTTGCAACGTGCATAAGGAGAGTCCCTCTCAGGGAATATATATATAATATATATATTATATACTATAATATATATATACCATATATATATATATTATAATATATATATATAATACGACACTGTTGGGCTGGATTCTAGCACGTCTTGTCGGTTATCAAGGGTAGCAGTGTGGAATAGTGATTAGGGCTCTGGACTCCTGATCCGACTGTCTCTTGAGGGTTCAGTACTAAGTGGGAGACACACTGCTGCTGTACCTTTGAGCAAGTAAGTATATTGGCCAGAAATTGTATTTAGTATTTACTGTTAGTCGCCTTGAATAAAATCGATAGCCAAATAAATACATTGTACATTGTTATTTTGGACACAGCGGCTTTGGAAATAGCATTGAACTTTCAATGTATAATTTAAACAGGCTCTGTTGTTAAAAGGGCACTGAACTCCCTGTTAGTAATTCCAGTTCATTTAGTTTTTATCTCGACTCTTGTCCTTACTCAGCCTTGTCCCTGCCTAGTTTTAGATCCAAAAACGAACAAGCTCTGCCTCGTTGTGTTATGACAAGATATTATTGTAGGCGCTGTGTTTATTAAGGTAGTCATGTTGTTATCATGTAACATGATGTACACAGAAGAGAAAAATAAATATGTGACAGAAATAATTAAATGTTAAAGGATTTTTTTTTTTTTTTTTTACTATGGAGAGTAATATCAAACATGTTAGAGAAATGAACGGTTCACAGGTGATAAATACTATAAGCTCCAAAGATGTGGATCAGACTTGCTTATTATTGCTGCCAATGTGTTTCTGATTTGAAGCCGGTTGCAAACAGCATGCAGAATTCCAGCAGGAGTAAGACATCTCAAGGTTTCCCAATCCTAGTCCTGGGGGACCCCTGCCTGCCCTGCTGGGTTTTGTTCCAACTGCTGAGCTCTCAATGACCTCCTTAACTAATAATTTGCCTAATCTGACCTCCTTAACTAATAATTTGCCTACATCTGAGGTACCTAAGGGACATTAAACTCCTTTTTCCTAAATCTAAGTAAAATCCCTGGGGGTTCCTTGAATAGGTCTAACTGCAGGGCCGCCAGGGGTAACTGGGCCAAAAGCCCCAGTTCGATGGATTTTACATAAACGACTTGTCGTTAAAAAGGAATAAACGGCCCTAGTGGTTCTTACCAGGAAAGGGGCAATTTGCAGTGTAAAAAGGCAGAAAGTTTTAATTCCAAATCATTCTAGTTCTAGGAAACGGGAAAAAAAACGGCCTCAGACGGGACATGTCGTTTTGACTAGTATCATTCAAATATAGAGATCATAGTCAGTAATATCTCTATATATTAAATTATTATATTATTAGTAAATAATATATAATTACTAATATAATATATAGATTTTATGAAATAATATATCTAATGTAATCCAACACTGTACCATCATGGTCCTGTTTCTTTTCCCATGGTAGTACTGCCCTGTACCATCAATGTACCATGCAGTAGCACCATAGTGCTGTTTTCAACCTGGCTCCAGCCTGGAACAGACCTGGTGTTTGAAAACAGAGTCGTTGCTAAATCAGGAAAAAATTAGCAGCAATCAAACAAGTGAAGGAGTCTGATATATTTGTTTTGTGATGGCCCCTATTAAAAGCCTTATACAAAAATAAATATTGATTGAAATTGTATTAATTTTGAATTCTTTTTTTTTTTTTTAATTATACAGGTAGCTCAGAAAAGCTCTTTGAAGAACTGAAACAAGGTAAATTCATCAGATTGACAGAGAGTTTATTAAATTACAGTCAGATTTTGTCTGGGACCAAATCAAAACCTTGACAACCTGCTAATGGCATTTATTTCTGAAATGGACATTTTCACAAAAAAAATCTTAATTCATAAAACTCTCTCTTTTTTTCCAGAAAACGATGAATTTAAGAAGAAAATTGGCAAGTTGTATTCATATATGTGTGTGTGTGAGTGTGTGTGAGTGTGTGTGTGTGTGTGTGTGAGTGTGTGTGAGTGTGTGTGTGTGTGTGTGTGTGTGTGTGTGTGTGTGTGTGTGTGTGTGTGTGTGTGTGTGTGTGTGTGTGTGTGTGTGTGTGTGTGTGTGTGTGTGTGTGTGTGTGTGTGTGTGTGTGTGTGAGTGTGTGTGTGTGTGTGTGTGTGTGTGTGTGTGTGTGTGTGTGTGTGTGTGTGTGTGTGTGTGTGTGTGTGTGTGTGTGTGTGTGTGTGTGTGTGTGTGTGTGTGTGTGTGTGTGTGTGTGTGTGTGTGTGTGTGTGTGTGTGTGTGTGTGTGTGTGTGTGTGTGTGTGTGTGTGTGTGTGTGTGTGTGTGTGTGTGTGTGTGTGTGTGTGTGTGTGTGTGTGTGTGTGTGTGTGTGTGTGTGTGTGTGTGTGTGTGTGTGTGTGTGTGTGTGTGAGTGTGTGTGTGTGTGTGTGTGTGTGTGTGTGTGTGTGTGTGTGTGTGTGTGTGTGTGTGTGTGTGTGTGTGTGTGTGTGTGTGTGTGTGTGTGTGTGTGTGTGTGTGTGTGTGTGTGTGTGTGTGTGTGTGTGTGTGTGTGTGTGTGTGTGTGTGTGTGTGTGTGTGTGTGTGTGTGTGTGTGTGTGTGTGTGTGTGTGTGTGTGTGTGTGTGTGTGTGTGTGTGTGTGTGTGTGTGTGTGTGTGTGTGTGTGTGTGTGTGTGTGTGTGTGTGTGTGTGTGTGTGTGTGTGTGTGTGTGTGTGTGTGTGTGTGTGTGTGTGTGTGTGTGTGTGTGTGTGTGTGTGTGTGTGTGTGTGTGAGTGTGTGTGTGTGTGTGTGTGTGTGTGTGTGTGTGTGTGTGTGTGTGTGTGTGTGTGTGTGTGTGTGTGTGTGTGTGTGTGTGTGTGTGTGTGTGTGTGTGTGTGTGTGTGTGTGAGTGTGTGTGTGTGTGTGTGTGTGTGTGTGTGTGTGTGTGTGTGTGTGTGTGAGTGTGTGTGTGTAAGTGTCACTCCTGATGGAATTCAGCGTGCTGTTTTCAACGCGGCTCCAGCCTGGAACGGACCAGGTGAAGAAGAAGTGCACAGAAGAGAAATAAATCCTGCACGTGACAGAATGAATTCAGTGTTATTCTATTACTATGGAGAGTAATAATAACAGACTTGTTAGAGAAATGAACTGCTCTCACAGATGATAATTACTGGTAGAAGTTCAAGAGCTGTAGCAGACGTCAGACTCATTCGCTTGGTATTTCTGCCAGTTTGTTGCTGATTATTAAGAGGCGACTTCTTCTTCTTCAAACACCAGGTCTGTTCCAGGCTGGAGCCAGCTTGAAAACAGCGCAGTGCAGAATTCCAGCAGGAGTAATGTGTGTGTGTATTGTGGTAATGTTATACATGCCAAATATGAATGTATAAACTGAACATTTCAAGTTGTGTTTTTCAGAAAGTTTAGAAAAGGAGAATGCAGAACTGAAGCAAGGTGAGAGATGAAGACAGAGAAATGCACTTACGCTTTAATCTTCTGAAACGTGCTTCAAGCTGTCGAGCCCACCTCTGCAACCCCACAGCTGTCAACAGACCTGTTGTGTCGGAGGACAATACAGCTCAGGTGACAGTGCAGCCAGCTCACAGGCAGGCACCCGGCCATGAGCAGTGGTGAGATAAGGGTTAACCAGCTAACTAGATCCCTCCCTACCCAGGTGTCTCAAGCTCGGCCAGTTGTGTCTGGGATCTCTGTGGGTGGGTCAAAGTTTTGATTTGCTCTAGACCTTAATTTACAAAATTCTCTATTTTTATATTTCAGAAAATGATCAACTTGTAGAACTGAAACAAGGTGAGCTCATACACCTTTTATACATTTCAAATCTATTTTATAAATCAAAGTTCAAAAATGTTTATAAAATTAAAGATTATAAATCCATTGAAAACTGAAGTGAAATTCAGTATGAAAAATTGTTGTACTTTTTAAGTGTCACGACTTTCCTGTCTCCTGTCATAACTTAATTAAGGTGGTACAGCTGGATTACAATTTTAGATTTTAGTTTGTTTAATTGAACAATTCCTGGTTTGAAACTTCACGTTGATTATTGTTTGATTATTTTGTATATATTTTTTTACATTTGTATTCAAACATAAACTAAATTTAAATCCAGCCACTGTACCACCTTAAGTTATGACAGGAGACAGGAGAGTCATGACATTTTCCCAGCATGTAAGCCAACGACCTATTTTGTTCCAATAATTTGTTATTTTTCTGTGTTTCTTTTCTAGTTCATGATCAATTTCTAAAGAAATTTAGGCCTGGTAAGAATGTCTGCATTTTTTTTTTCATACTACAAGAAAAACAAAAAAAAACAAACTGTTTAATATAGATTTATTTTCCAGGTTAAACGATTGCCCGTGTTCCACAGAACACTACAAATAAAATATGAAATACACATGGGATGTATTCCGTTGGTTTTGTGGATTAAATGCGATATTTTAACAAATTATAATATTATGTAATTATATGATTCTGAAAAGGCCTCTAGGTTTTTGTTCCAAATGAGTTCTAAATTAAATTAAGTGAACAGAATTCATTAAAAAATGTGCATAAATTTGATTTAAATTGTGTGGCTTCTAAAAAGTTTCAGGTTCCTATATATAATTGTATTATTATTTATTTCTTAGCAGTTATCACATTATTATTTTTTTTTATACAGTTACCCATATATACAGTTGTGTTTTTATTAGAGCAATCTAGGAGGTAAAGTGCCTGCCTGCTTGGTACAAAGGTACAGCACCAGCAGTGTGTGTGTGTGTGTGTGTGTGTGTGTGTGTGTGGCCCTACCTGGTATTGAACCCACACAAGCCCCTCCCTACAGTCCAGAGTCCCCCTCACCACTACTCCACACTGCTGCCCTTGTAGGTAAATTATTAATTCAATTGAGAGTGTTACTGGAACAAAAAACAGCAGGGAATAAAAACACTGATTTTAGACGTCTATCTCCCATAGATTGAGCATGTATGTATTTATTCATTTCTTTGTCTGTTTGTTTGCAGGTGGTTTTTTCAACACTTGTTGCAGAGAGAAGATGGTTTTGCTTGGGTTCAGTCCTTTATTAATTGCTTCGCTGTTCGTCAACTTTGTGTTTTCAAGTAAGAACTGGGTAGGGTGAAAACTAGCAGCACTGGGACAAGGGCTTAAAAATTATTGGATATTCAAAATTGGGGTAAAAATAATTGCTAATTCCAAATAGGAAAAAAGTGTATATTTGAATGACAATTTTAGCCTCTGAAATTCTTCCTTGACAGTGTCCAGTCACACAGCAATTGACTATTAATGTATGTGTTTATTTGTTCACAGGAAGCTTGATCAAAAGTGTTTCCATGAAGAGTATTGTGGTTATTTCAGGGATCAGTGACTACGTGTGCTGTTGTGAACCAGGAATAGGTATACCCTCTTTATTGAAGTTAATCACTAGATTGCTTTTCAAAGGGGATTCCTTTATAACTGCTAACAGAACTACATTCCCCCATCCTGCTCCTGCTCATGTATAGCTATGATGAGGGGTGATGGGAAATGTAGTTCTGAAGTTCTTCTGAAGGGTACATCTGAAACCATCTGGGAAACAGAGCACACAGACTGCAATTTAATACTTTAAAAAAGTGGTCAGGGTGTCAAATAAATAAATTAATAAAAACACGAACCTTAGACAGTTACCAGCATATGGGAACATGTAGCACACACACACACACACACACACACACACAAAGACCCTGATGTCTCCTTTAATTAGAAAGTTGTCTATTTTCTAGAATGTTACAAACTTACACAGCTGCAACAATCCATTGTCTAATGGAACAGGTTAATTAAATTTCCAAAAATCCTTCAGTCCAATGTAGTCCTGTTATTTTAGGAAACAAAAAAGACACTTAAAATAAAGATCATTACTTTTATTAGAAAATACAGCTTTTCCATCTGGGTTAGTTTAGAAAGCTCAGTTTCTAGAACCTGACAAACTAAAACAAATCGAGTTCAAACATATTTTATACATTTCAAAAATCTTTTATAAATCATTGTTTAGCTCGCAATTAAAAAAAGATCCAAAGCCACACTTCTTCTATTCCAATAATTAATGGGTTTTTTATGTGTTTTTCTTTTTTAGATTATGCTGAAATTCTGAAGAAATTAAGTAAGAATTAATAATTATTTTTTTCATTTTCTTTTGTTTACTGTAAGTCAAGATATATTTGCGGCCAAAATATTTGGCCCAGAAGATTTTTTTTAATTATTCCGCTCCTCAAATATTGGCCATGACTTGCTGTTGCCCTGAATTTTGCATCCTGAGTCAATGACCATATTTGCACCAACAATATTTGGTTTTGGTTTTGATGCGTGAAAATCACATAATAAAAGGCTTGCAAATATTTCAGGATTTCCAGTATTTTCTAGGTACTAGTAGGAATTGTAAAATAAATCTATTCAATTCAATATTACATGTTCTCAGTGAAAGCCCTGATGAAGACTTTGAATGGAATTGCTTGTCACTGAATTCATTTAGTTTCTTTTCGAATCAATACATTTAGAACAGGGTTTAGTATTCATGGCTAGGGAAATCAAGCTGGGATGTTTGTGTACACACAAAAAAAAACAGCTTAGTTCCCCTTTAAATGATCTGCTTTTTGGCTTTATTCTTATTGCAACATCTTCTGGTCTGCATATTATACTCCAGCTGGAATTCCGCCTGCTGTTTTCAGCCCGGCTCCAGCCTGGAATGGAGCTAGTGTTGCAAAATCAGCAACATACTGGCAGTAATAATAAATGACTCTGATATCTTTGCTTAATTGCCACATCTTATTAAAAAATGGCTTAAAGACTAAGTGATTTTGTATGATTTGGTAGGGGCTGTGTTTCTTCAGTTAGTCATACTGTTATCAAGTAACATGGTGATGTACACAGAAGAGAAAGAAATACTGTTTGTGACAGAATTAATTCAATGATAACACTCTTCTGTTACTATGGAGAGTAATACTAACAAACGTGTTAGAGAAATGATCTGCTCTCACAGGTGATTAAATACCAGTATACAAGTTCAAAAGACGATGTGTCTATTAAGGAAAGATCTCAAACTTGTTCGCTTGTTATAACTGCCAGATGGTTGCTGATTATTCAGTGGTGAATTCTTCTTCTTCAAACACCAGGTGTGTTCCAGGCTGCAGCAGCATGCACAAGTCCAATTAGAATGTCAATTTCCCCTGCAATACTCGTAACATGTCGTTTTCTTTCTTTAGATGCGGTGGGGTATGTTACAAACAGAGGTAAATACAGTAAATCTCTTAATGCGTTTTTATTATTGCGAATGTGCTGATTTTGAGTTGTTAATCCATCCCTGTTTTTGTTTCTTGCAGTATGGCAACAGATTTGTGAAGCCAAAAGTAAGTTTAAATGTGCTGATTCCATTTTCACTGCATTGTTATATAAAATCTATCAGTATATCGTGCAACACCATTAAGGTTGATATAATTCATATATGTACATTATATAGAGCTTTTCCAATCTTCGTCCTGCTGGTTTTTGTTTCAACTGCCCTGCTCAATTACTTAATTGACCCCTCAATTGAAGTAACAATTTGCTTAATTTTACTTTTGAAATTGTGTAACTTATGAAACAGTTCCTAATACCATGTTATATTTAACTTGAAATCTCCATCTGTTAAAATTAGCTAAGAGTTCAGATGTAGGCAAATTATTAGTTAAGAGTCCATTGAGAGCTTAGGGCAGGCAGGGGTCCCCCAGGACCAGGATTGGGAAACCTGCATTTAGTTCTGGCTGCTTCAGTCCCATTCATTGCCCAGTTCAGCTTGTTGTTGTTGCTGTTCTACACTGGTTTAGTTCAGTTTCTATTAGTAATGCTACTTGTTAGTTTTCTCTCTCCTTGCTAATTTATCTAGTATGCAGTTAAAGGGGAACTCAGGTTGTTTTTGTGCTTGTGTGTGTGTGTGTGTGTGTGTGTGTGTGTGTGTGTGTTACATGTTCCCATATGTTGCTACAACTGTTTACATATGGTGTGCATGATGTTTTTATTGTTATTCGGTAAATCTTGACCACATTTTTACACTATTAAATTACATTCTATGGTGCTTCTGTTTCCAAGCTGGCTTCAAATGTACTCTTCAGAGTAATTGTAGAACTACATTTCCCATCACTCCCATCATAGATACATGAGCAGGAGGATGATGGGAAATGTTGTTCTGAAGTTCTGCTGATGGGTACATTTGAAGCCGTCTTGTAAAAAAAATAAAAATAAAAACACTATGCACACCTTATTTAAACAATAGTAGCAACATATGGGAACATGTAACACACGCACACGCACACGCACACGCACACACACACACAAAAAGCATTAACAGCTATTGAGTAGTATATACATAAATATAGAGTAGCAAGTTGTTTTAATTCATTCCAAACCAACAGTTCCCTATGGTTTAATTTTTTTTAACCTTAATTTATTTTCTAACAGAATGGTTAAAAATTAATAATTAAAAAGCTTTGATTAGGCAAAATATTGGTTCGATTAAGGGTTGAATTAAGTAATTGAGAGCAGCTTAGTGGTTGGAACAAAAACCAGCAGGACAGTGGGTCGCCAGGACTAGGGTCGAGAACCACTGATTTAAACATACTGCTGAAGCCTCTTAATGAGTTCATTGACTCGATAAATGGGCTTAATTAGTCAGAATTACCATTTGTTCCAGGTATTTAGCAATTGATGATTTAGAGATCCCTACAAGAACAGGGATGGCCATTCCTGGTTCTACTTGATAAAAAAGGTTTCTTATTTGTTCCTTCTCATCAGCTGAAGTGACCCTGAATCCTGCCACAGCTGGCCCAGGACTCACAGTTAATGTAGATGACTCCCTGGTGAAATTCACAGGGGTGAGAGAAGCAGAGTGGCCCAGTGTGCTGGGCAGGGAAGTGTTCACCTCAGGGAGACACTACTGGGAGGTGGAGGTGGGAGAGAAGGGCTACTGGGCTGTGGGGGTCTCCACACACCCTGGAGAAAAGATCATACCTGAGAAACCAGAGGAGGGCTACTGGCTCATGAGGCTGTCAGCAAGAGGGAGGAAGTATGAAGCAGTGGGCAAGAGCCTATTCACTAACCCTCCTCCATCCCTACAAGACAGCCAGCCCTCTCTCCTTCTCACACTGGAACACAAGCTATATAAAGTGGGGATGTATCTGAACTATTGTAAAGGGGAATTGTCGTTTTACAATGTCTATGATGCAGACAATAGATATGCAATGCACACTTTTAAATACAACTTCACTGAGGTGGTTTACCCTGTCTTCAGCCCAGGCTGTCACGATAAAGGACCTTTGAAAATCACCAGGTTTGATTAAACATCAAACTCTCCATTCAGAATTACAATTTAGCAATGCTATAGCCACAGCATTGCTTTATCTACAGCATCACAATACAGCATTGCTATATATATATATATATATATATATATATATATATATATATATATATATATATATATATATATATATATATATATATATATATATAGCTCAAAGAGCCAGCTGCCCATTTATATGTTGTACATATATTTCTCAAGGGAGCCTGTGTTTGAATCAAAACATTGGAGGTATTTATAGGTGTTTGACGGCATGACAACTACTTGTTATTGTTTATATTCAAATCCATGATTTATTCTTACATGATGTAATGGTGTTCTATATGTGACATCACTTTTACTTATATCTTTAAATCTATATTAATTCTAATTACCATTATTTTATATAAACTTATATTTATATTATCATGCGATGCTGGCTCTGAGGATCAGCCTTGATATGGTTTCCCCAGCGCATCAGCATGCACAACTTTTGAATTAATTGTGTTTATTTAATTATTTTTAACTTTTATATATTTATTGGAATTAATTAGTTCATTCTTTTCTGTTGAGTCCCGCTGGCATAATTGTGTTCAGTCTATTTATCCATTTACTTTCTTTTATTCTTCTATAGGTCGCATTGTCTAATTTTAGCTGCTTTAATACTACAAACTTTACATCATTTATGTCATGTCCTTGACTGGTGAAGTGCTGTACGATTGGTTCATTCATTTTTTTATTTCTAATTAATGAAAGGTGGTTCTGAATTATTTTATATAAAGTTGTTCCAGTCTCTCCAACATATTTTATTTCATCACATTTTTCACAGGCTATTCCGTAAAAAACATTGCTATTTTTACAGTAGGTATTAGTTTTTAGTGGATATGTGGTGTTCTTATGTTTAATTATATTTCTACTTTTGTCCATGTATTTACAAACTTTACATGTACTAGTGCAAGTATTTGTAGAACCTATTCTGTCAATTATTCTTTTATGTTTACTGTGAACTAGAATATCACCTAAATTAGCTTCTCTTTTGAATGCTACAACCGGGGCCTGAAGAAACACTTTTTTCAATTTTTCTGAATTATGTAGAATACGCAAGTGTTTCCAAACTATCTTAGAAATATTGGGCAAAAGTTTAGAGTATGTCATTACCAATGGGACTGTCTTGACCTTTTTATCTCTATTTTTATAATCTAGTAGATCATCTCTTTTTAGTTTATCCACTTTTCTTAACTCTGTCTCTAATTCTTTCTTTGTATCCTCTTTTCTAAAGATTTGTTTTTAATACATGTCTTTGTTTTACACAGTCACTTTCTTTAGAGCATATTCTTTGTATTCTTATTCCTAGCCCCTTTGGGATTGCCCTTTTAGTGTGTATTGGATGTGCAGAGGACATGTGTAAATACTGGTACATGTCAGTAGGTTTATAGAAGAGGTCAGTCTCAATTGAACCATCTTCAAGTTTTACTACAGTATCTAGAAATTATATTTCTTTTCTTGTCCATCGAAGGTCCACCTTAATATTACTGTGTATTTCGTTTGCCATTTTATGAAACTGGAAAAGAGATTCTTCTGCATGTGTCCAAACCCCAAAAATATCATCTAACAACCGAATGTATTCTAAAGGTTCTCTTTCTGATTTTCTAAGTAATTGTTCTTCCTATTTCCCCATGTATGTACTGGCAAAATGCATTCCCAATTTAGATCCTATTGCTGTACCATTATTTTGTTTGTAATTTTTATCAACAAATGTAAAATAACTGTTTTCTAAAACTACGTTGATCCTGTTCAGCACCTCTGCTGTGGGTATTGATTTATCTAGTCTATTATCTAGTGCTTTTTGACAAGCTTCTAAAGTTTCTTTACGAGGAACACTTGGGTACAAGGATTTTACATCCATGCAAAATAAAATTGTATTCTCTGGAAGGTTGTGCTTTAGTGAGTCAAGTCTTTTTAAAAATTGTGTTGTATCCTTAACATAGCTTGGTAATTTCTCAACGTGTGACCTAAGTTGTTTTTCTGCTATTTCAGCTATTATGTGTGTTGGATTATCAATCGTGCTGACTATCATTCTCATAGGGTGATTTCCTTTGTGCATTTTAGGATTTCCTCTTGCTAGGCCTGTTCTTGCATTATGTGGCTGCATGCATTTTTTTTTATTCTTTTGATATAATGCCTTTATTGTATAGTCTCTCTGCAATGTCCTTAACCTCTTTTACCGATTTATTGATCCTATTGTTTTTAACTTCTTCATATGTATCCGTATTCTTTAATTCACATTCTACAGATTTCATATAGTCCTCTGTGTTCATTATCACTATTCCCAATCCTTTATCTGCCGGTCTTATACTTATAGCATCATCATTTAACAACTCAGTCATAGCTTTTTCTTCAATATTGGTTAAATGAAGTTTACATTTTTTCTTTAGTTCTACTATAATTAATTGTTTAACTACTTCAAAGTACATGTCTAACCACTTGTCTCTTCCATCTGGAGGAGTCCAAGTACTTGTACTATTAACCTTAATCCCATGCTCATAATTACCCTCTGAATCTAAGATATTTTCATGGAAAAAATATTCTGCTAATCTCATGCGTCTCTCCCACTCCTTTAATTCAGTGGCCAGTTTATCTTTATCAATGCATTTTTCAGTCAGTATAAACTTAAGTTCTTTACTCCACACTGCTTTTTGGAATGTGGTTAAAGTTTTCCTTGATAAATTATATACTGTGTCTTCTGTCTTATCTTTAGTGTATTTGGTACCATTTCCATTTCTGGGTCTCCTATCTTTCTGTTTTGAATTCTCTGTCCTAGTCCTGTTTTCTCTAATTCTCTATTTTGCATTTTATTGTTTACTTTAAACTGGCTTATTTTTACTGTTTTAGATGTATTTTGATTGTTTTTGTTAATGATGGCACAGTTTTCAGACGTTCTTCTGGTTTCAGTGTCTTTAAATACTTTAACTGTCTTTAACTGAGAAGAAATGGTTTTTATATATATATATATATATATATATATATATATATATATATATATATATATATATATATGTGTGTGTGTGTGTGTGTGTGTATTAAATATATATATATATATATATATATATATATATGTGTGTGTGTGTGTGTGTGTGTGTGTGTATATATATATATATATATATATATATATATATATATATATATATATATATATATATATAATAATGATTTCCATTACATGAGAGTATGTTAAACTTCATGCTGATTTGAAATCAGCTCTCGCCAAGATAAGCACCAACTATGATTAAACTTCATGTTGATTTGAACTCAGCTCTCGCAAGATAAGCACCAACTAGGATGTAGCTTTGCAGTGATCAATCTGCATCTCCATCCATTTGCCTTGTTTTCCATCTGATGATGCAGATATCCTTCTGCCTGGTGTTGACGGAGGAATATTGCTTTTTGTGTGGAATGCTTTGATGGAACTGGTGGCAACTTATTGGTCAGGTTACGCTTGTCTTCTAACGCTAAGGCCAAACATCGCAGCAACTGGTCATGGTGCCAAGTAAACCGTCCTTGGCTAAGACCCACCTTAAATCCTGTCAAAATGTGCCTTAATGTTGCAGGTGATGAACACAAAGGACATGAGGGATCCTCACCCACCCAGAGGTTTAGGTTCTGTGGTGATGGGAAAACATCATATGCTGATCTGATGAGGAAACTGATCTGTTCCATTGTCCATAGGTCTTGCCAGTTGATCTTGCGTTGTTTCACACTTTCCCATCTCATCCATTCTTCCTAAAACAACCTTTACACACCTGATCCTCTGCTCCTGCTTTTGCACCTCATTGACTACCAGCTTCCTCCGTTGAGCCGGGGTTGCCTTGTGCCATGTAGGAGGAGCTGAACTGAGACCAAAACCTCCTTTTCCATGCTGAGCTTGCCCCAAAATATCTCTGATTCGAAGGGCAGCCTTAGCATCTTCCATAGCTTTCTTTGTCGCCCTTCCAGTTTTCAACACAGGTGCTGCCTCCCTTACGCATTTGTTGCGTGAATCTACTAATGTCATTTCCAGTCGGACTTTGGCGCACTTAAACTCCTCGGTTAGAGCAGAGATTGGTAGCTGCAGTATTCCTTTACCATAAAGTCTCACTCTGCTGAGGCAGCGTGGAACTCCCAACCATTTCCTGATGTATGAACTGATTAAAGCTTCCAGCTTCTCAACGGTTGTCAAGGAAACCTTGTACACATTCAGTGGCCACAGCAGTCTTGGCAGTAGACCAAACTGAAAGCACCACAGTTTCAGTTTGCCCAGTAAAACACTGCTGTCTGTGCTGTTCAACCCTTCCACTGCTTGTTGTCTAACTTCTCCCACACGAACTGTGTCCTTTAGATCCCCATCATACCATTTCCCTAGACTTTTCACTGGTTTCTCGGACACTGTTGGTATTGCTTCACCATTAATGTAGGACATTTTATCTACTACTTTACCTTTAATATTAGAGATGCTCCTTGATTTAGTGGGTTTGAATTACATTCGTGCCCATTCAATGTTATTGGTTAATCTGCCCAATAACCGATTAGTGCAGGCCACTGTTGTAGTCACTGTTGTCATGTCATCCATGTATGCTTGAATTGGTGGTAGTCGCATTCCAGAAGCCAAGCGCTCTCCTCCCACTACCCATTTTGATGCCCTAATAATCACTTCCATTGCCATGGTAAAAGCCAGTGGAGAAATGGTACATCCTGTCATTATTCCAACTTTTAGGCATTGCTGTGTAGTGCTGAATTCTGAAGTTGAAAAACTAAATTGCAAATCTTCAAATTAGGCTTTCACTAAATTTGTTATTGTCATCGGTACGCTGAAAAAATCAAATGCTGCCCAAAGAAGTTCATGTGGCACTGAACCATGTGCATTAACCAAATCCAGGAATGTCACATGGAGCTCCTTCCTCTCCTTTTTTG
The DNA here is from genome assembly GCF_017654505.1 of Polyodon spathula. NCBI lineage: Eukaryota > Metazoa > Chordata > Actinopteri > Acipenseriformes > Polyodontidae > Polyodon > Polyodon spathula. The sequence continues at coordinate 929,381 of NC_054576.1, forward strand.
CTGATTGAATTTGTTGCCAGATTACGCTGATGTGTTCTAAGCATCTTGGGAAACCTGCAATGCCTGCTTTTTGTACTGAAGTGTCAATGAAGCAGGTCTTTAATAGGTAGGTTGACAATCGATGAGCAATAATGCTGAAGAAAATCTTGCCTTCTATGTTTAGTAGGGAAATAGAATGAAACTGGCCAATGCTTGTAGAATCTTTTTCTTTTGGTATAAAGACTCCACCTGCTCGGCGCCATGCTCTTGGTACAACCTGTTTTTCCCATGCCACTTTCATCAATTTCCACAGGATTCATTGAACTCCAGAAGCACTCTTGTACACTGTATGGAACTCCATTAGGAGTATATATATCCACAGCATAGCTATATGTACAGCATCATAATACAACATTGCTATATATCTCCACTGCATTGCTTTATCTACACCAGGGGTCCCCAAAGTGCGGCCCTCGATGACGTTTGCTGCCCACCCCCCACCCCCCCATTTCTGACCATTCATTTTATTATTACATTTTCTGAAACCTTTCGTTAAACATTGCACATGTCATTTGGGGGAACTTAATAATAAACAGCAATCAAATTCATAAAAAACTAACATACATTTTTTTTTACGTTTTGGATTAAATCTGGACCCTCTCAATCCAATTTTATTAATTAAGTTGTTACGGTCATTATATGTGCACTGCCCCTTTAACAAGAAAATAACGGCACCTATAGTGGATTTGTTGTGCTGAAGGAAAAAGACACGGAACCTCCTAAGAAAAGAAAAAGCACTTCTGCTTTTCTTAAATTCTTATTTTGTCGTCTCCTATCGCTTTCCACGGGGGAAGATGCTCAAAGACTGTGATATCAAGACGTGAAGGTACCGTCCAACCAACGCTAGATTACTTTACGCAGCTGAAGTAGCTTGGTAGCTTCTGTAATGTTAACAGAGCGACTGCAAGAAACGTTCCGGTTCAGGATACAGGCACTTCTTCTGTTGTAGATTTTATTTTATTATTTTAAGAGCAAAACTGTATTTAGCTTCAACTGCATCGGGAAAATGTTCTTTATACAGTATTGTAGTTTTGGTGTTCAACTTGGATGTTTTGTTGGGGAAAGTACTACTGTAGTAACAGTACTGGCTACAGTTTAAAATTGTCACTGCTACATTTCTTTTTTGTACAGTGTTTCTGAAGAAGACTGCAGTTAGGCTGCAGTACAGTAGCTAGTACGATGGTACATAGCAATCGTATGTAATTGCATAAAAAAAGCGCCAATGTAATTGCATAAAATTTATGAACATTATTGCTGCACTTTAAATAGAAATGTGTGATTATTTCGTTGCATTCAGAAAGAAAAAATAAATAAAAAAAATAAAGTAAAATACAGTAACATCTGTGTTTTATTTCTGCACATTTACTATGGAAATAGCGCTAAATGTCCACACAGTGGCAATTTACATAATTTCTTTAATTCGAATTTTGCACATCTCAAACTGTTTGTATGTTCCCCAGATATTTGAATTAAGCGGAGTTCACTGTACAGACATCCAGCTCTTAGTGAAGTGGTTAGTTGTACAAGTCAAGATGCATTCTGCCTCACTGCTGAAGAATAACCCACAAGAGAGTTGAATTGGTATAGTTTGAAGAGCACCTATTTCAGTATTGTCTTCTTTAATTGTTGTGACCAGGACAATGTAAGATGTGACAGCATGATATTGGTGCTCAAACCTAAGCCTGTTGTGGCACCAAGACACAGGATAAAATACAAATACATTTCAAAGCTGCTGGTGTTGCAGTGGTAGTAATATACATTCCTAATTTAAATACAAAAACATATAGGAAATAAAAAAGGCATGATTTGAAACACATTTTGGTTTCATGAGTGCTACATTTGCTTGTGTGGCCCCCTCATCCCATGCAACCTCTGGAAATTGGCCCTCCATCACCAAAACTTTGGGTACCCCTGATCTACACGTTAAGTCTGAAAAGCTGACGCCTCGCTACGTGGTAGGCGTTTCAGGCAGTTGGATGTAAACAAGTGCAGAGGCTGATAGGTGATTTTTTTTTCAGTGTTTTTATATATAAAGAAAGATAGGACAGTGATGTCACAAGTGGGCAGAGTTAGTAAACAACAGAGCCGTTTCTGGTGCCCAAAGAGCACTTTACAGTGACTCGCAATGCTTTCAGTTTATACGCATTGCTTGCCCTGGCAACATGTTTCTTGACATATTACAGATATAGTCACTTTACAGCAACAATATTTTTTATTGTTATTAAAAATTAGCGGTATATATCATCCTGGCGCTGCAACACAGCTAGGACAAGTGCAATATTAAGTAAGGACTGGTTATGTGTATTATTTAACTGCTGTTTCTTGTATTTTACTCTTCTCGCTAGCAGCGAGGTATGCTACATTATCATAAATGCCAAGTCTTGAATACAACCTGTTCTAATAAAGAATAATTGGATATTACTTACTGTCTGTGCTCCTTGGTGCAGGTTGTGCGGGCTGATAGTAGCATAATACATAGTACACTGAATACAGTGGAAAGTGCATATTACGTGAAATAGTACACTGAATACAGTGGAAAGTGCAGAAGTGTCACCTCTCGAACCGTCCGGCCACATGTTTGTGCAACCTTTTAAAATGTCATACTTCAGCAGGGAGTATGTCTGTTATATAAAATAAACCTGCATGATTGATCTACTGATACAAATGGCATTTTTAAGCCTGCACTACTCTGTACTTAAAAACGTCCTGAAAATGAAATATTTTAGCATCTTTTAAATTTTTTCTGTCATAAGTGAAGTTCAATTGTACACTGCAGTTATATATATATATATATATATATATATATATATATATATATATATATATATATATATATATATATATATATATATATATCAACTTCTTAAAGTTACCATTTTTTTTTGTATTCAGCCGATGAAGGACTGGTAATTGATTTGTAATCAATTATTCGACCTTTTTAAGTACCTCAAATATTTTTTCTTATTGATCATGTTGGTACACAACAGTCTTCCTTTTTCTCAAACTTTATATATAATTATTTCATTAACATTTAAGCAAACATTTTAACCTCAGTGACTTCGTAGCTAGCTACGGCCATGGTCCTCTTGCATAAAATACACGTATAAAAATCATATAAATGTTAACAAAAAATCTACTACGCATTGCATTTTTAAAACACGCGTTGTGGACCAGTCGCGTGATGGGTGCTACATTTTCATTGGCCATTGAGGCTGCGCGGTGTGTCCATCAGTTCTGGCCCATACACGCTCGCAGTCGCAGCCGCTGTGGAATTGAGCCCACGCATTACACAGCAGAGACAAACTGACGCCATTTGTGATTGTGCACAGTGTCAGCATTGCCTAGAGCAGAGCTCTTGGGAGGTGTCTCTGTATCTCTTACACGCTCCTGGATTCTGCACAGTAAGAGGCAGAGCTCTTGGGAGGTGTCTCTGTATCTCTTACACGCTCCTGGATTCTGCACAGTAAGAGGCAGAGCTCTTGGGAGGTGTCTCTGTATCTCTTACACGCTCCTGGATTCTGCACAGTAAGAGGCAGAGCTCTTGGGAGGTGTCTCTGTATCTCTTACACGCTCCTGGATTCTGCACAGTAAGAGGCAGAGCTCTTGGGAGGTGTCTCTGTATCTCTTACACGCTCCTGGATTCTGCACAGTAAGAGGCAGAGCTCTTGGGAGGTGTCATTTAATGTGTTAAGTTGTTTGTGGCCAGTTTTAATGCTACTCATAATTATTTTGTTTAAATGTGGAACTAGGCAATATGGACGGTGGTTACATACATTGACATAAGTATTACATTATTATTCATAATTTCATAGGCTATTTACATTTGACCTGAAGCAAAGAGCTAGTGCATCTATCCTTATCCCATCTCTAGCATGGTACTGAAGGATGCTCCCCGGGTGTGGTTGTCCATGGTTAATTTATAAAGTGTAATTTAATTTGGAATTGAGCAAGCGCATTGGAAACCAGAGAGAGAGAGAGTCGAAACTGGCGCCATTTGGGCTCCCTCGCAGTGTCAGTATTGCATAGAGCCAACATGGCGAACACTGGCGTCCCTCTTCATAATCACGTGGACGCCGCCCTTGTTTTCGACAGGGATGTCAGCCAATCAGTCTCTCATGCTGGGGATAGAGTGTTCCTGCAGCCAATAATACGCGATGCTTCCAACCAGACCCGCCTTCTGCTAGCGACGCATTTCAGCCCAGGCGCTGGAGAGGTTTGCTGTGTTTATGTGTGGAGAGCTGGCTGCGGGCGCTGCTGCTTTACTGCACGCTGCCTCCTGCTGTTTAAAGTATTCAGCTTGGGGTGAAATGTTTTCTAGTAATTTGTGATTTCGTGTTTATTACGTGCACGGAGTTCCGGGAAGAGGATTCCGCTAGACCAGTCTCCCAGTAAAACCAGTGCAGATGGAGGTCAGTGTCTCCGTGTCGCTCTTTGAAGACGAGCTCGCCTCTGCCGTCGAGCTCGCAGTGAAAGCGGCTGTGGACTCCGTCTTGTGTGCGGTTACTAAAGCTGTCGGCAGCAAATTCACTGAATTCCGAGTGGAAATGACTGGAAAGGAGAAAGAGATTGAAAGTCTGAAGCGGAGATTGGAAATATCAGAGAGCGAGCTGAGAGCCGTGCGAGGGTGTGGAAACACTGCAGATACAGACATCAAACACGCTTTCATATTTCAGGGTAAGCTTGATTTTATTGCACTGCAACATTGGGTATTATTCTAGTATTAATAGCGATAGTTTGCTCCAAAAAAAAAAAAAACTTGATGTTGGAGTTTTTTGTTAGTAACCATACAATAAATAAAGTACTTTGTTGAGCTGATGGTAAACAGAATTAGGAAACGATCGCTCATATTGCTTATAAACGCAAACATGTACCAATACAGGTTATTATTTAAGAGTTGAGGTGATTCGTCTGTTTACATACAATAGGGATAGCCACACTATTACAAATGTATTGTAATACACTTGGATTTATAGCTACAATTCACATGACGTTTCACAAGTAAGCTTCCAATGTTGTGACTAATGATTATGACAAAGGAGGAGTTTATAGGGGAAAAACACCTTTTAAAAAAAGTTTTTTAAATCACTTATTTAACCTAATGTTGCCTACAAAGAATGACCATGTTTGGTCATAAATATGAATATTTTCTGTTTAAGCGCTTGTAGTTTTGGAATCTTAAATCAGAAATCAAATCCCACTATACCTACAGAAAGACATTAACTAGATCTTTCCAGTGATGTCATTTATTTTGTTGTGGGGTGATTTTTTTTTCATATGAGCTACACCTTCCAAAAAATTATGGAAATATAAAAAATAAATCATATTTTTAAAAACGGTCAATTTCAACCTCTTTCCAAGTTTCATCCAAAAAAAAGTTAGACTATGTTGTAGCTTCACAGTTTGTCAAGGATTTCAAATCTGAAATGAGAATTGAAATATCTTGTACAGTCCCAGAGCTAGATAGGGTTTTACAATGCATAGTATTTTACAAAAATCTACCTTCGAAATGGCAAAGGCAGACCAGGTATAAGACTTGCCAAAAAGTGAGATTGGAAACATTTTTGCCCTGTGAGATACAATTATATTTCAGTTTAAAAATAAAGAAAGAATACACAAGCAATCAAGTAAAATGTTTTATTTTTTTATTTTTAAAAAAAAAAAAAAAAAAAAAAGCATATTACAAATAAAACTTTGATATTAAGAATTTTATTTCGGAGGGAGACAAAAAAAATCTTCCCTATCGTTCTGTATTTATTTAATTTTCAAAACTACCCTGTAGTTGAAGTGCGGGGACTCCTCCAAATCATTCTGCTCTTCCTGCAGCAGCTCTTCGTCAGGGAGGTCCTCCTGCATGGCGCCCATGCCCTCCATCTCTTCCTCAGTCAGAGCCCTCCTCCTCTTCAGTGACTGAACCAGGTGCTGGAACTGATTGTCTCCATCCATTTTCTGGCTTACACACACAGACATAAAACATTAAAATAAACACCAATTAATAACAATTAAGATTCTCCATCCTTTTTCACACACAAAAGTAAACTAATAACAGCTGTTCTGTACACACACACACATACACACAGTAAACTTATACCAAAACACATAGCTAAATAGTAATACAGCTAAGTAATGGCTTTGTTCTTTACATAGGCTACATACACAAAGTAAAAATAAAAACTAAACCAATAATAATAAAAAAAAAAAACTATTCCTCATTCTTTTACACATCGAATAAAAAAATAAAGTTTTCAAAAATAGTAAATGCATAGATAGATAATAACGAAAGAAAAAGTAAACAAAAACTAGCTAATACACAGAAGTACATAAACACCTAACCTTTAGCATCACATGCGATAGGCCTGTTTAGTTTTACCTTCTGTACTGAGGAGAAACAAGTTCAAAAAATGGAAAAACAAATCTAAAATAAAAACGTATATGTGAAACTAACTATGAGAGAGTGATGTTGATGCAGTAGTACTCTTGTCTACAGTGATAAGTTAGTCCTGCCTAGAAGGCAAGCACTCGCACACAAGCATGATACAGTGAAAAATTATAAAATACTGCAGATGTACTCAAAACAAAACAAACTAATATAAAGTTGAGAAAGCCATATTGTTGTTAGTTTGATATGATGTGTTTTGTCATCATAACAAAAGTTGCGAAATTACAGCGCGTTGGCAGCAAAGGGTTAATTGAAACTGCTTTGAGAAGAAGCGGGCTATCCTGCTGCAGTTGTTTGTCTGCTCATTGCATTTGACAAATTGAAACGTTAGTTTACTTACTGTAACCCTGCTTCCCTGAAAGAGAAGACGACGCTTCGAGAGGGCTTCACCCGGGGTCCTTTAACCATAGCAAGCGAAGTCAGACTGACTCAGTGCTTTCGTCCTATTCACATAACCTCTCAATGCCCTCACTGGGCAGAGGGAAATCACTTTCCTATCCTCCTCCGAATCAAAGGGAGGTGATGGGAGGCCTCTGTTGCCACTGATTGGTTCAAGTGGAAAGCTGTAATCACCTTAGGTGGGAATGCAGGATTCGTGCACAATGATAGCCTGTTTCCATTATCCCAAACACACATACAGGAACTGCAGGGAGAGGTGTTGGCCAATAAAGGCTGGATACATTGAGAGATGCTTCAGCTCTATGGAATGTATAGGGCCTTAGTGAGAGCCTCTTATACCACATCCAGACTCCACTTAGTGAGAGCCTCCTATACCACATCCAGACTCCACTCGGGGAGGATTCCTTTCTAGGGGGAGGCAGCAGCTGAGCACCTTTTAGGTCACCAGAGTAAGGGAGACTGCATGTATCATCGCTTAGTTTCTAAGCCTGTTTGCAGTAGAGAAATGGATGTTTGCATTCGAACAATGCAAAGGCTGAACGCCGGTCGTGATGGTGATTGACAGGGAGGTAGAAGTGGATGCGGTGCTCCAGTGTGAGGCTACAGTAGGTGAGAAAGCAGGACTGAGTCTTGTTTTGTACAGGATGTAGAATAAAAAGATGTTCATATGAAAAATGCCTTTTCCTTCACTTTGTTCATAGGAACACAAACACAGTGTTATCCGATGATTGCAATGTAGAGTAACAGGAATGGGATCAATACCAGAATGAACCAAAACCACCAAACTGTTATACCAGCTCACCCCTATACGAAATAACTGAGGAACAGTCACTCTAAATGCAGGCTGCATATTTCTGAGCACAGCAGATTGGAGGGGTTTATTTTGATACAGTCCCTGATCAAAGCAACTAACACACAATGTTGATAGGAGTTGAAATAAATATTATTGCAAAGATATGAACCATGGAATTGTGGGTAGGGTACTAGGGTTAGATGTTCTTTATTTATTTCAAATTTCAAAAATGTATTTCAGCTTTAATTAAAGACATAGATCTACCCTCTACCACAAGTACTTTAGAAGGATCCAGCCTCATTCCCAGCTCACGATCCTGTAGTATCTGGAAAAATAAAAGATTCCATAGGCTATCATTCATGATTTGTATCTATTGGGAAAGTGCTGACTTTTTAGAGGAACCTAGCTAGTAAGTAAGAGTTCTAATTTTATAGTTTTGTATCCCACAGATCCCAAAGAGAGCCACGCTGTCCCTGAATCCGAAGCACAGGAGGGGCCAAAGATGGAAGCAGTCTACACACAAGAGGAGTCCTTTGAGCGGGAGTGCTGTGCAAGTCTAATGCAGGTTACAGAGCTGACATTTGTTAAAGATGAAGAGGTCCCTCAACAGGAATGTGTTCCTATCAAAGAGGAGTTCATAGAGCAGGAATGTGTCCCCATCACAGAGGAACCTCTTCATGAAAATAATGTCCATACACTTGAGAAGAACAACAATCTGGGATCCAGCCTGTGTGATGATTCTCCATCTGAATGTGAACTGGGATTTAGAGGTAACCCTACAAAACAAGCAGCATTGAGCTGCCTATTCATCTTGCAGAGCTGCTACTGAACACCAGCAGTGTGCTTCACATTCATATTTTAACCAAGGGGAGCTGCCCAGCCACTCTGTCAACAAGGACATAACTGTCCTTGCTCCTGAGGCAGCTGCTAGATGTGCAGCCACTGCCCCGCCTCTTTAGAATGCTGTTTGATCAGCGGTGTCCAATCACGCTCCTGCAGGCCATTCCACTCCACATTGAACAGGTTCAGTTCTATAAAGTGCTGCTCCTGTGCCTGGATGGAGGTTGAATTAGTTCAATTAAACAACTTAGAACAGGGTTGGAACAAAGAGCAGGAGTGGAAGGACCTGCTCTGGACACCCTGTGTTAGATCTGTGCCTTTCCCCATTCCTGGTAGGCTGTTTGCAGTTGTGCTGCTCCCACAGCTTTACAGAGCTGCAGGGATCACATGTCCCATCACTGTGATGCCAAATCCAGTCGGGTTGCCTAGCGTCACCAGAAGAAACATTTCAGTACAGAATTTCTGTGGAGAATGTATGCAACAGGATCGCCCAAATCAGAGTGAACCCATATTGTATGATAATGAAAACTAACAGTCTTATTTTATTTCTTACACTTTATTCAAATACAATATCATTTTCAAATGCTCATCTCACTGCAGCTGTCCGAGGGACTGTAATATTTGCTCACAGCGCCACATTTCCCTCTTGGGCGTCTCATAGTAAGCATTGCTGTGTTATTATTGTCACAGTACAGGAAGTACGTGTGTGGAGGGGTTCTGTATAGCAGACCAGCGAATCCGTTGCAGCTGAGAGGGGGAATCTGGGATTTGTAGTTTTACTGGATCTTTGCTCTACAGATATTTTGCATGAAAATTTTGATTTATAAAAAGACACATTTGTTGTGGAAAAACAAACCCCCTGCAGCCCTGCATAGTTCTACATGTCGTTTGTCTTCAATACAGGCAGAATAAAAAGGTGCAGAGCGTGGGATTGCAAATGGGATTTCTGTTTTTAGAAGCACAGCAAATATTAATTACCAAAAAGCAAATTAAAATATTAGATAAATAGCAGTACTTTCAAAATGCAGGTACTAAATAGGATTTTTCATGACTCACTGGCTCGATTTAAAATATTCCAATTTAAATATAAAAAAAAAAAAAAAAAAAAACATGTTTTACATTTTCCACTTGACTGACATGATGACATCATTCTTGCTGTGACGGAAACTTGCGGGACACTAACTGGTAAACGAATCCGCCTCATCTCAAGCAACCAATCACTGAGCTGCTCTCTCGCTTGTGTTCAGAACAATGCATGTGGAAGAATGCTCTACAATAACCTTTGTCTCTCTTCTCTTTCTTTCTTTAGCTTCTACAGTAGATGAAGGAGAACACGACTCCACTCCATCAACCCAGTGCAAAAACGCTTCTAGTGGCAAACCACAGTGCAAGAAACACAGAGAAATGACACCCCAAGAAGAGTATGTGAAGACATTGAGGACTCACTCGGTTAAAATTCCTTCTTTACAAGACAGACCCCCTCTTACTGTGGAGAGTACAGAGACACCACATTCTGCATGTTTTAACAGTTCTGAAACCCAGGGCAACTTGAAGACCTTGCCTCATTCTATTACAAGTGGGAAGAGTTCCTGTCAATTGGATGTTCCTGAAACTCACAAAGGAAATTCCACAGGAGGGATTACATTTTCCTGGGCTGATTGTGGGAAGAGTTTCAGTCATATATCACTGCTTAAAAGACACCAGTGCATCTACACAGGAGAGAAACCTTCCCACATACATTCCAGTGATAAGAGTTTCACACAGTTAGGAAATCTTCATTCACAACAGCGCATTCACATAGGAGAGAAACCTTATCACTGTCCTGAGTGTGGGAAGAGATTCATTAACTCAAGAAACCTTAAAATGCACAAGCGCATTCACACAGGAGAGAAACCTTATCACTGCTCTGTTTGTGGGAAGAGATTCAGTCAGTTAGGAGACCTTAAAAAACACAAGCGCATTCACACAGGAGAGAAACCTTATCACTGCTCTGTTTGTGGGAAGAGATTCAATCACATAGGAGACCTTAAAAAACACCAGCGCATTCACACAGGCGAGAAACCTTATCACTGTGCTGTTTGTGGGAAGAGATTCAGTCAGTTAGGAAATCTTAAAAGACACCATAAAATTCACCCAGGTATGTAATCCTATCGCTGCTCATAGTGTGAAGAAGTTAAGTCAGTTGCTGGCTCTTACAGGACTTGAGAACATTCTCAGAATTGCGTTTGACTAAATACAGTGTTATTTACTGAAAACAAAAGAATAAGCTTGCTTGATAAATAGGGTCACTCTTAATCACAATTTGTTCAGAGCAAAAACTCACAGACATATGATATTAACAACTGCATCTGTATTCATCATCTTGTTGAGCTTTCTGATTTTGTTATATCACATTAGTAATATATTAAACAGATTGTATTATGAATGCAAGTTTCTGTTTTTTTTTCTCATGCATTGTTCAGCCTCTTGCAGTGTGTTGTGTAGAATTTTCTCCCAGTTACCATGGTGAATCTGCACTACCTCTAGACGCAGCACAGTATACTGCAGATATCATGAGACGTTTTTCAGAAACTGGTACTGAACACCAGCAGTGTGCTTCACATTCATATTTTAACCAAGGGGAGCTGCCCAGCCACTCTGTCAACAAGGACATAACTGCTTGCTCCTGAGGAAGCTGCTAGATGTGCAGCCGCTGCCCCGCCTCTTTAGAATGCTGTTCGATCAGCGGTGTCCAATCACGCTCCACATTGAACACGTTCACTTCTATAAAGTGCTGCTCCTGTGCCTGGATGGAGGTTCAATTGAACAACTTAGAACAGGGTTGTAGCAAAGAGCAGGAGTGGAAGGGCCTGCTCTGGACGCCCCTGTGTCAGATCTGTGCCTTTCCCCATTCCTGGTAGACTGTTTGCAGTTGTGCTGCTCCCACAGCTTTACAGAGCTGCAGGGATCACATGTCCATCACTGGGTGATGTCACATCCAGTTGGTTTGCTTAGCGTCACCAGAAGAAACATTTCAGTGCAGTACCTGCATATAAACCTGATCTTAAACTTTTAGAACTGAAAGTGATATTAAGTGGGGTGGAAATCAGTCACTGTTAATGTGAGTGATTGTCAGGCTGGCAAATTTCACTGTCTGTGATAGAGTTAAGATTTCAAATAACTGCAAGGCCAAGTCAGCCTCATTGTGTTCTGTATTTAGAAGCACAGCAAATATTAATTATAAAAAAATATAAATATATTAGATAAATAATGCTATCTAAATGCAGGTACCAGATAACTTGGTTCTAAATAGTCAGGATTTTTCACGACACTGTTGGCTCCATTTTAAAATATTCTAATTTTGTCATTTTTCATTCTCCACTTGGCTGACATGTTGACATCATTCCTGCTGTGACTTGCAGGACACTAACTGGTAATTGGTAAAAATTAATTGGTAAAAATCCCCTCTTTACAAGACAGACCCCCTTACTGTGGAGAGTACAGAGACACCACATTCTGCATGTTTCGGCAGTTCTGAAAGTCAGGGCAACTTGAAGACCTTGCCTCATTCTGTTAAAGGTGGGAAGAGTTCCTGGCAATTAGACGTTCCTCTAACTCACAAGGGAAATCACACATTTCGTCGGCTGATTGTGGGAAGAGTTTCAATTGAGAGGAACGGTAATTCCCTGTACAAATTAGAAACAATTATCAGAGACTCCATGATTTTTACTGTTTTCACCATGTTGCAGCTGCAAAACTAAATCACTTAGAATTACCATCTGTACCAGTACCAAAAGTCTGAAACTTTCTTACATCAAATGTTAAAAAAAAAAAAAAAAAAGGTAAATACCTCTCTTATACAGAATGAGATATAAGTCGTCAAGCTAAGGTAAAATTGTTATTCTTCTTCCTCTTCTATTTCTTATTTTTTAATTTAATAGTGTATAGCGACTTTTCAAATAGAAAAGCTAAATAAGTGGACATCTACCAATCATTGATATTGGTCAACGTCAATAAACCAGGGAACGCAAGCAGTTTGATATCCACACCATTTATATTAAACAATTTATTTATGTTTTAAAACAGCACATATCACACAAAAAAAAAAATCTGTTGTTTGAACTTGCAACATGACGTCCTTGAAGATGTAAGAAATAATGAAACTGATAAACAATATTAGTGGCGTAACATATATGTGTTTATTGGTGTGGTGTAAAATAGACAATTTTGCAGTGAGATTGATAGAACTGCGCACCCGACAATGTATTTGTTTCAGTTTTGTAGATTCCAAAACACACCCTTTTAATGATGTCATTATGACCCCCCTCCTCACTATACCTGGGTACATGGCAATTTTCCAAGCGTCACAAACATTGCATCTTGTTATCGCTGAGATTCTCCCATCCCCCCATGCAACCACTAATGTTATTGTTTCTCAAAAGGGTAAAAAATGCTCTTTAAAAATCACACACAAACTCGCAACAAATAGAAAGAGTTAAAAATGAGGGAGAACCCAAAAAAATTACAAACTGAAGTAATCCACTCCTTTTCGTAAAAGTCTCTAAAAATATATATATAATAAAATAATTTGTGTGTAGCTGCTTAAGAGTCCAGTGAAAGTATTGGAAGTCCGATTAAAGTTGGTTCCCAGACTGTTCAGCTTCCCACTCGTCCTAATGTCCACTATCCCCCGTACCGAACCGCTAATAAGAACATAAGAACATAAGAACATAAGAAAGTTTACAAACGAGAGGAGGCCATTCAGCCCATCTTGCTCGTTTGGTTGTTAGTAGCTTATTGATCCCAAAATCTCATCAAGCAGCTTCTTGAAGGATCCCAGGGTGTCAGCTTCAACAACATTACTGGGGAGTTGATTCCAGACCCTCACAATTCTCTGTGTAAAAAAGTGTCTCCTATTTTCTGTTCTGAATGCCCCTTTTTCTAAACTCCATTTGTGACCCCTGGTCCTTGTTTCTTTTTTCAGGCTGAAAAAGTCCCTTGGGTCGACACTGTCAATACCTTTTAGAATTTTGAATGCTTGAATTAGGTCGCCACGCAGTCTTCTTTGTTCAAGACTGAACAGATTCAATTCTTTTAGCCTGTCTGCATATGACATGCCTTTTAAGCCCGGAATAATTCTGGTCGCTCTTCTTTGCACTCTTTCTAGAGCATCAATATCTTTTTTATAGCGAGGTGACCAGAACTGCACACAATATTCAAGATGAGGTCTTACTAGTGCATTGTACAGTTTTAACATTACTTCCCTTGATTTAAATTCGACACTTTTCACAATGTATCCGAGCATCTTGTTAGCCTTTTTTATAGCTTCCCCACATTGTCTAGATGAAGACATTTCTGAGTCAACAAAAACTCCTAGGTCTTTTTCATAGATTCCTTCTCCAATTTCAATATCTCCCATATGATATTTATAATGTACATTTTTATTTCCTGCGTGCAGTACCTTACACTTTTCTCTATTAAATGTCATTTGCCATGTGTCTGCCCAGTTCTGAATCTTGTCTAGATCATTTTGAATGACCTTTGCTGCTGCAACAGTGTTTGCCACTCCTCCTACTTTTGTGTCGTCTGCAAATTTAACAAGTTTGCTTACTATACCAGAATCTAAATCATTAATGTAGATTAGGAATAGCAGAGGACCTAATAGCAGAGGATCTAATTGACATATGGAGATCCTGGGAAACCAGAGAGGGGGGAGTGGGAGCAAGGAAGGAGGCCATCAGAAAGTAAAGCTTACTTCCCCTTAGCATCTCTCTGACTCTCGTGTATCTCCCTCTCTCTCCAGTTCTGGAAGCCATCTGTTGTACCCTGGACTGGACCACTGGACTTCGACACCCAACAGTGGACAGATAAGCATCACCCTGGAATGGACCCTTGGACCTCGATCTCTGACGTGGGACTGGTAAGTATCACCTTGGTGGGCTTAAGGCGTACCCTGACAGAACACAGAGCCGACTCACTGTGGGTAAATATAAGTTATGGATATACAGTTTGTAATATATCAAAGACTAAAAAAATAAGCAAATAATGAACATCACTCCCCTTCTCTCTCTTCACCAGTCACAGGACTCCTGGAACCGTCTGCTCAAACCTGGCCAGCCCCTGCAATGTAGCCCGGCTGAAAATAAAGGTGTGTACAGCTCCAAAAAACGTCTTTATAAAGTCCCAATGAGTTTCTCAGTGTCAAAAAAAAAAAAAACACATCCCAATGACAGGATATGAAAAGCAATGACAAAAAGTTGGTGCGGTTCTGTGGCAAGGCTGGCTGTAGGGTGACGTCAGGCCAGAAAGAAGCACTCAGACAGGCAGTACTGGCAGGTGAAGCGGAGATGCTGCAGCACTCAGCGTTTAATAACAGAGAAAATAAAGTGCTGAACAAAAGAGAACACGGCACTTTAGGCCAAAATAAATAGACAAACAAAACAAACACACTAACAAACAGGGTGGACAAATACGAAACACAAAACAGGTACGGTGCTGGTGCTCCCAGCACGTTGTTGCAATTGCTAGATTTACTTTGTTTAAATCATTTTTACCTCTTCTCCACTCACCGAACACACAACCCCAAGTGAGTGAAACGTGCATCTATATACACTGCTGTGCTGGGACTCAATTACTAATTAATTATTCACTTGAATCCCAGCACATGAACTAATTTGTGCAACCCCGTGCTCACATATTATTAAATACTTTAAATGCATGTGAAGTGCAATCCCAGTGCCTAAATACAACTATATATTTTAAATCACTCGTGCGACAGAGACCCATTTATATCCCGTGCAGCAATATCTATACATCAACATTAACACACCACACGCAACACAACACAAAATCCACACAGGGCAGAGCACACTGCCGCAGGTACATAAACAAAAAAAAAGAAAATCAAAAAAACAAACAGACAAATTGTAGCACAGTCCCGAAACAAGAAAAATCCCCAAACTGCAAAACAAAAGAATCCAAATCAGTTTTCTTTCAGCAGCCACAAACAGACTGCTTCCCTTCACAGCTCCTTCCTTCCTCCTCTTCTTCTGTTTTGTTAATGGCCACCAAGCTTTTAACAAAGCGTACTGTCGCCCCCTGTGTGTGTACTTTTTTTTAATTCAATATTATTCATTGTTTTACTGCAATTTTACACCCTTTGTTGTTTTTTTTAATTAATTTTTAAAGCTCCCTGATTTTCTAACCAATTTCCCTATATACCAAACCATATCCCTATCTATTCTATTTCCATCCCCTACACCGTCCCTAAGAAACTATTCTGCACATTTAAAGCACTAAACACTTCCCCTAACTCTAATCTCAATTCCCTATATCCAGCACATTCAACCATCATGTGCTCCAGTTTCCATACCCTCACACTCCATACATAACCATTCTCCTGCACTCCAATTCTATAGAAATGTTAAATTTAAATGCCCTATAAACAGCCTTATTAAATTTACTTCCTCCTGTCTATTCCATCCATACCATCCTTCGCTCATACTGACTTAGTGATGTATACAATTTTTGTCCTTTTTTTACCCCTCTCCTTCCTCTTTTATATCCCCCTGGATACTCTCATTCGCTGGACTGGGGGTGGGGCGGGACTAGGGAAAGTGCTCATGCAGATGGTAAAATAGTGTGCACACAAAAATAAACAGTGATTTAAACATGCAGATTCCAAAGCGCAACAACAAAAGCAAACACAAAAGAAAAACAAATCAGGTAGAGGTACACTGTAAACAGAAAACACAATAATAAATCATTTCAGTGCACAAAATAATAATGCATGATAAAATGTCACTTGTGATGTATATTGCTGTAAAACAAGACATTTTTACCAGCAAAGCATTTTGCTAATTATGCATCTACTATAAGTCTGTATTATTAATGTGTCATATATTCATTGTGAATTTGTGACAGTGTAATCTAGCACTGCAGGAGAGCAAATGTTTGTTGATGGGAAAATGTACCCATTTCAGTCAAATTACTGCAAACGGTGCTAATAAGCACAGCTGGGACATTATGAGATGTTATTTATTTAAAGTACAATTGCATGCATTATGCTGCTTCTGTAATCAGAAGAATACCCCAAGCAGCTTTTCTTTCAGTTTGCGATGTGCACAATTCTACAAACTGACTCAAATGTCCTTTTAGGCATTAATATACTGTATACTTATTTTATTTAGTTCCAATCCATATACTGTATTAAACCAAAATCATGAAAATAGGGTTAATATATCAATGCAACTGCCTTATCAATATAACCGATTTAAACATGTTTAAACAGGAAAGCATGCATACAAGTCGCAGTTATTTTATCACTGCATTGATCATTAATACATTTTAAAAAATCCATCACAACATGCATTATATTGGGGCTGGGACATTTCAATTTGATGGTAATAAGCAGAGTGTGACATTAACAGAAGTGACATTAAATTTCACTGTATTATGGCTACATCTGCTACAAAAATCTCTCCAAGAACAAACTGCAAAATCATCAAGGAGGTCACAAAGAACCCCAGAGTAACATCCAAGGATCTCCAGGCCACTGTCGCCTTGGCTAATGTGAGTGTTCATGACTCAACTATCAGAAAAAGACTTAACAAGAATGGTGTTCATGGAAGGATAGCCAGGAGGAAACCAACGCGCTCTAAAAAGAACATTGCTGCCCATCTGAAGTTCACCAAAGAGCACTTAGATGATCCATAAGAAGTCTGGAACAATGTTCTCTGGACAGACGAGTCAAAGGTAAAACTTTTTGGCCTCAATGAAAAACGTTGTTTGGCTAAAACCAAACACTGTGTTCAAATGCAAGAACCTCATCCCAACCTTCAAGCATGGTGGTGGAAGTGTGATGGTTTGGGGCTGCTTTGCTGCCTCAAAACCTAGACGGCTTGCCATCATTGACACAACCATGAATTCTGCATTGTATCAGAAGTTTCTAGCGGAGAATGTCAGGCCATCTGTTTGTGAGCTGAAGCTGAACCGAAAGTGAGTAATGCAGCAAGACAATGATCCTAGACATACAAGCAGATCTACAAACCTAACCCTAAACTTACCGGACCTAAACTCCATCAAAATGTTGTGGCAGGACCTGAAGTGAGCTGTCCATGCAAGGAAGCCCTCAAATCTTATAGAGTTGAAGCAGTTCTGTAAGGAGGAATAGGCCAAAGTTCTTCAAACCGATGGGAGAGACTGACCAACAGTTACAGGAAACGCTTTGTTGAAGTCATTGCTGCTCAAGGGGGTGCCACCAGTTACTGAATCTAAAGGTTCACATACTTTTTCACACATGGATATTGAATGCTGAATCATTTGTGGATGAATGTTTGTTGAAAAAGTATTATAAGAACATAAGAACATAAGAAAGTTTACAAACGAGAGGAGGTCATTCGACCCATCTTGCTCGTTTGGTTGTTAGTAGCTTATTGATCCCAAAATCTCATCAAGCAGCTTCTTGAAGGATCCCAGGGTATCAGCTTCAACAACATTACTGGGGAATTGATTCCAGACCCTCACAATTCTCTGTGTAAAAAAGTGCCTCCTATTTTCTGTTCTGAACGCCCCTTTGTCTAATCTCCATTTGTGACCCCTGGTCCTTGTTTCTTTTTTCAGGCTGAAAAAGTCCCTTGGGTCGACACTGTCAATACCTTTTAGAATTTTGAATGCTTGAATTAGGTCGCCACGCAGTCTTCTTTATTCAAGACTGAACAGATTCAATTCTTTTAGCCTGTCTGCATATGACATGCCTTTTAAGCCCGGAATAATTCTGGTCGCTCTTCTTTGCACTCTTTCTAGAGCAGCAATATCTTTTTTATAGCGAGGTGACCAGAACTGCACACAATATTCAAGATGAGGTCTTACTAGTGCATTGTACAGTTTTAACATTACTTCCCTTGATTTAAATTCGACACTTTTCACAATGTATCCAAGCATCTTGTTAGCCTTTTTTATAGCTTCCCCACATTGTCTAGATGAAGACATTTCTGAGTCAACAAAAACTCCTAGGTCTTTTTCATAGATTCCTTCTCCAATTTCAATATCTCCCATATGATATTTATGATGTACATTTTTATTTCCTGCGTGCAGTACCTTACACTTTTCTCTATTAAATGTCATTTGCCATGTGTCTGCCCAGTTCTGAATCTTGTCTAGATCATTTTGAATGACCTTTGCTGCTGCAACAGTGTTTGCCACTCCTCCTACTTTTGTGTCGTCTGCAAATTTAACAAGTTTGCTTACTATACCAGAATCTAAATCATTAATGTAGATTAGGAATAGCAGAGGACCTAATACTGATCCCTGTGGTACACCACTGGTTACCACACTCCATTCTGAGGTTTTTCCTCTAATCAGTACTTTCTGTTTTCTACATGTTAACCACTCCCTAATCCATGTACATGTGTTTCCTTGAATCCCAACTGCGTTCAGTTTGAGAATTAATCTTTTGTGCGGGACTTTGTCAAAAGCTTTCTGGAAATCTAAATAAACCATGTCATATGCTTTGCAATTATCCATTATCGATGTTGCATCCTCAAAAAAATCAAGCAAGTTAGTTAGACACGATCTCCCTTTCCTAAAACCATGTTGACTGTCTCCCAGTACCCTGTTACCATATAGGTAATTTTCCATTTTGGATCTTATTATAGTTTCCATAAGTTTGCATATAATAGAAGTCAGGCTTACTGGTCTGTAGTTACCTGGTTCAGTTTTGTTTCCCTTTTTGTGGATCGGTATTACGTTTGCAATTTTCCAGTCTGTCGGTACCACCCCTGTGTCAAGAGACTGCTGCATGATCTTGGTTAGCGGTTTGTAAATTACTTCTTTCATTTCTTTGAGTACTATTGGGAGGATCTCATCCGGCCCAGGGGATTTGTTTATTTTAAGAGCTCCTAGTCCCTTTAACACTTCTGCCTCAGTTATGCTAAAGTTATTTAAAACTGGATAGGAACTGGATGACATGTGGGGCATGTTGTCCGTATCTTCCTTTGTAAAAACTTGTGAAAAGTAATCATTTAATATATTTGCTATTTTTTTTCTTCATCTACGATTTTGCCATTTGTATCTCTTAAACATTTAATCTCCTCTTTGAATGTTCGCTTACTGTTGTAATATTGGAAAAACATTTTGGAATTGGTTTTAGCTCCCTTAGCAATGTTCATTTCTATTTCTCTCTTGGCCTTTCTAACTTCCTTTTTGACTTGCGTTTGCAGTTCTGTGTACTCTTTCTGCGTACTTTCTTTTTGGTCCTTTTTTAATGCTCTGTAAAGTGCCTTTTTTCGCTGAATATTTTTTTTTAATTGATCTATTAAACCATTTTGGCAATTTAGTTTTTACATTTAGATTTGTCTACTTTAGGGATATAATTGTTTTGCGCCTCTAGTACTACATTTTTGAAGAACAACCATCCTTCTTCTGTGGGTGTTTTCTCTATTTTACTCCAATCTACTTCTGTTAGTCTCTGTTTCATACCTTCATAGTTTGCTTTTCTAAAATTGTAAACCTTAGCTTTAGTCATTACTTTTGGGGATTTAAAAAACACTTCAAATGAGACCATGTTGTGGTCTGAGTTTGCCAGTGGTTCTCTGACCTCTGTTTTAGTTATTCTATCTTCGTTATTTGAAAAGACTAAATCAAGGCATGCCTCCCCTCTAGTGGGTGCCTTGACAAATTGTGTTAGGAAGCAGTCATTTGTCATTTCCACCATTTCTATTTCATCCTTCGCGCTACCCACCGGGTTTTCCCATTTTATTTGGGGGAAGTTGAAATCCCCCATTAGTATGGCTTCTCCTTTGCTACACGCATTTCTAATGTCATTGTATAACAGATTATTGTGCTCACCGTCTGAATCTGGCGGTCTATAGCATGCTCCTATTATTATGCCTTTTGAATTTTTGTCCGTTATTCTGACCCATATTGATTCGGTTTTCTTTTCTTTGTCCAGGTTTAACACCTGGGCTTCAAGACTGTTTCTTATGTATAGCGCTACCCCTCCTCCTCTTCTGTCCTGCCTGTCTTTCCTATACAGTGTATACCCACAAATATTATATTCGTCCCCATCACTCTCAGACAACCACATTTCTGTAACACCTATCACATCATAGTTACCTGTTAGTGCAGTAGCTTCAAGTTCTAGAATTTTGTTTCTGATACTTCTAGCATTTAGATAAATACATTTAATGGTTGTCTTACCTGAGTTGTTGTTCTTGTTTTGATGCAGTCTCCCTTCTGTTTTTTTGTTGATTTCTCCCCCCTTCCTTTCTAGTTTAAATGCTTCTGAACCTGCTCGAGGATCTTTTCTCCAAGTAGACTAGTTCCCTTGTTATTTAAATGCAGTCCATCCCGTCTATACAGATAGTCCTCGTTGTAGAATGTGGTCCAATGATCAAGATAGGTGAAGCCTTCCCGTGTGCACCACGTCTTCAGCCATGCGTTTTGATTAATTATTTCCAGCTGTCCATATGGTCCTTTGCAAGGTGCCGGTAGTATACCAGAAAATACCACAGTTTTGGTTTTCTCTTTTAATTTCCTTCCTAGCTCTCTGAATTTGTTTTGCAGGGATTTTGGTCTGTCTCTTCCAATGTTGTTTGTACCGATGTGGACGACTACTACCGGGTCGTCTCCTGTTCGTTCTAGGAGCCTGTCCACGTTCTCAGTGATGTGCTTGACCGAGGCTCCTGGAAGGCAGCACACTGTTGTAGTAAGGGGGACCAAACTGCAAATTGAACTTGCTGTGTTTCTCAATATGGAGTCCCCAACAATCATGACCTCCCTTCTTTTTGCTGTCTGGTCACCACTGTCAATGGGATCCTGGATGTTGTTCCTTTCATTCTCTTGTTGTTGGTTCTGCTCATCAAAATTCTGAAGTCACTCAAATTTGTTAGTTGTTTTGATTTCTGGTGGTTGTGTTTGACAAAGTTTATTTTTTTCCCTGCTTCTGCCTACCTGAACCCAGCTGTTCTGACCTTCTATCTCCCTGGTGGCTTTCAGTCTGTTAGGGGTGATGCAGACTTCCATGAATTGTGGGTGTGCCAGCTCCTCAAGATCCTGTTGCTGTCTCACTTCTTCCAGCTCCATTTCTAGCATACTTACTAGTTTTTGCAAGTCCTGGATCGCGCGGCACTTTACGCACACTTGGTTTAGCTCCGCTGGGTTTTCTCGGATTTCCCACATCAAGCAGGTGTCACAGATTACTGGCTTGAAGACCATGTTGAGGTTTTTTCTTTTTTTTGAAGTTTAGTTTCTTCTGCAGCCGTCAACCTGCTTTCAAACTGCTTCTAAACTGCTCTATACTTTTCCACGCCTGTACTTCTCCCACTCGCTGTCGCTTCCACTCGCTGTCGCTGGGAAGGTGTTTTAGTGTCATTTGTTTATTCAGGTTATCGTTATCTATTATTAGGACTTAGATTAAGATCTAATAACATTTTAGATTTGAAATATGTGAAAATCCTAAGGGGTTCACAAACTTTTCCTTGGTACTGTGTGTGTGTGTGTGTGTGCCCTATGGGAGTTGAATTATTCAGTCAGTTGTAAATGAAAATTGAAAGTACACTTACTGTGAAATTAAAATCCTATACCTTAATAATGCAGTCTTGCAAGTGTGATCTAGTTTTTATTTAAGCACATTCTTTATCGGTGTATGAAAGCAAGCAGTGAAAAATCATTTGAAAAGTCGCTTTATATTATAGCCTATTACATTTTTGGATTAGTTTGCATTACTCACCTTAGCTGATGTAAAACTGAACAATCTATTATAGCAGTTAATGCAGCCTTCAGTGTTCAGTCACATGATACTGAAAACATGAAAAACTACAGCTCCCAGAATCCATTGTCAGTTTTTGTAGTCCTGTGTGGTCTGCCAGCCTCTGAGGTGTGATTACGTAGACATAGTCTGCTGGTTAGATTGCTTCTTGCTTTGACATGCTACTTTCAGTATGCAATTTTAGAGGGGAACTATCAGCACCCCCTATACGCTGTTCTAACATCACAAAAAGTGTGTATATTTACATGGGTCTATATATTTATTTTGTGTTATGTGTGCAAGTTATCTTCATGTTTGTTTTCACTGTGGTTTATACAGTTTGTTACTGGAAGTGGTCCATAGTGTGAGACCCAGTGAGGTATTTAGCTTTTCACTCTTAACACTGTGTGTACAAATAAGTCTTTTATTTCACTCGAGGAACTGGTCAAACTGCTTTCACAAAACACGCTCCGAAACAAACCGGCACTCGCATCATGAAGGCGCTGGTTTCACCCGCTGTGGAGGAATCTTTACATCAGCGCACCAGTCGGAACCGGAAGTTCCGTTGGTTGAGCTGCTTGGAGAAAAAGACACGAGAAAACAGAAGAGAAAGAAGATAGAGAGAAAGAAAGAAAGAGAAAGAAAGAGAAAGAGAGCGGTGAGTCAATGGAATTGAATTCCCTGCACCCTCTGGGAACCCCCTGTGTGGTGCGGGGGTGTGTTTGTATTATAGAGGAGGGCGGGTTTGAGGCGTAAAATGTAGCACTCATGAAACCAAAATGTGTCCCAAATCATGCCTTTTTTTATTTCCTATACGTTTTTGTTTTTAAATTAGGGATGTATATTACTACCACTGCAACACCAGCAGCTTTGAAATGTATTTGTATTTTATCCTGTGTCTTGGTGCCACAACAGGCTTAGGTTTGAGCACCAATATCATGCTGTCACATCTTACATTGTCCTGGTCACAACAATTAAAGAAGACAATACTGAAATAGGTGCTCTTCAAACTATACCAATTCAACTCTCTTGTGAGTTATTCTTCAGCAGTGAGGCAGAATGCATCTTGACTTGTACAACTAACCACTTCACTAAGAGCTGGATGTCTGTACAGTGAACTCCGCTTAATTCAAATATCTGGGGAACATACAAACAGTTTGAGATGTGCAAAATTCGAATTAAAGAAATTATGTAAATTGCCCACTGTGTGGACATTTAGCGCTATTTCCATAGAAAATATGCAGAAATAAAACACAGACTCTACTGTATTTTACTTTGTTTTTATTTATTTTTTGTTTCTGACTACAACGAAATAATCACACATTTCTATTTAAGTGCAGCATTAATTATGGACTTTTTTTTTCTTACATTCATTAAAGCTGTTGCAACTTTGAAGCAACCAACTGATATAATAACACAGTCGTAGTTTAAAAGGTATCCATTGGAGGTATTTATTGGAGATCATAACAATGCTATTGTTATTTTAAATAGATACAAAACAGATTAGAACATATAGATCAGCTTTTGCCATTTAAAAACGTGATATGAGAATTATAAGCAAGGCTCGAAGTTAATGTATTTTGTAGCATTTTGCTACACAAAGCTCTAAATCTGCTGCTAATTTTTTAAGCAGTAGCATTTTTCTGATACCTTACACTGCAGTGTATATGACCAACCCTGAGTGAACATGTACACAATTATCGGTATTAGAACACGTGCATTATTAGTGTCTTTCATAAAACGGGGAGTCATTGCTAATAGAGCGTCCCTATTTGTAGATGACCGTACTGCCTCAAGATATGTGTGAGGCCCACAATGCAAATCATATTGGACAGTGGAGTATGAATGCCTACAGTACAGAACCACGTGTATACACTTTAGAGGTGTGAAGTTTATTTTATAGACCAAAATTAAATAACTGTTAAAAAAACAAAACAAACAAACAAAAAAAAAAAACATTACAATTGTATGAGTTAAGACCTAACAGGATATGAAGTTTATTCAGTGTATAAAATGCTAATTTAATCTGTCACAGAGAATGGCAGCTCTGGGTTTCTTATAATGTTAACCCTGGTTTTACCCACCATCTGGAAGTTGGTTCCTTATTCTCGGTTGACAAAGCAGCGTGTCCTTTTTCTGTGTGTTTTAACTCATTTCACATCATGCTCAATTAATGTATTGCTTCTATTTAAAAAAAATAATCGCTTCTTTAAAAAAAAAAAAGAAAATATTAATAACAAATCTGTGGCATAGCAGCACCCTATATTACCTGCTTGTTTTGCCACATTTACCCACTTTAGACACCTTGCTCACTGAATATCTAGGTATCCCTAGATAGGTTATCGGCTCCTCTTTGCAAAACCACTAAAGATTTCAGTGAGCAAGTCATACCCCACAAGCAGCAGCACCCCAAAGTGTAACCAATAAAAATGCATAGGAATCGCTTTGCTCTTACTTGACTAAATGGAGTCCAAAGCATGATGCTAAAGTTGGCTTCTTATTCGTCAGCTTCTGTTTGGCCAGCTTCTTAGTCGCATCCCGCAAATGTAACACAAATTGAATAAGGAACTGGGGTATGTTGGGGGTTAAATTGTTCTGGGCCACTTATTTCAAATCTGATTCTCACCCAGGGCAATCCATCTACCTCAATCATGTGTATATATACACCGGCTCAAAATGGATTTTGATACAAAAACATCAAAAATCAAACAGTAATCTCGGACGTCATCATTTGCAAAGACTCAGTAAGAGTTTCTGCGCTCATCCAGTCTACAGTAACGAGGTGTGAACTCAAAACATGTTGCTATATCTATATGGCCATATGAAAATATATGACCTCAGATCCAGAATCAGATTTAATTATAACACTTCTCTAGGGATACCTTGATATTTAGTGAGCAAGGCGTCTAAGGGGAGTAAATTGGGCATCAATGCAGGGCTCTACTTTTACATTTTTTACTACTGGCCTCTTAGGCCACTGAGGTAGTGTTTTTACTGGCCCGGGTACAATTTTAACTGGCCCAATAATAAGTACAAAACTGGGTGCATTGTTTTATTCACCGCTGCAATGTATTGGTGAGCTGGAAGTACATCCACCAATGACTGGATTAAAACAGCAGTTTGGTGACATTAAATATGGCAGCTAGTACTAGAATTGTTAAAACGTTATGTCGGCCAGGGTGTTCTCGGCTCACCACACACCCCTGTAGTCTGGCCGGACCCCTGCGGGCTTGCCTGTAAGCTGCCCAGAGCTGCGTTGTCCTGCAGTGTGTAAAGAAGCGGTCGGCTGACGGCACACGCTTCGGAGGACAGCGCGTGTTCGTCTTCGCCGCTCCCGAGTCAACGAGGGTGGTAGCGGTAAACTGAGCCTAAAAAATTATTGGCGATTCCAAATTGGGAGAAAAACTTATAAAAACAATTGGCAACCGCTAAACAAAAAAAAAAATAATAATTAAAATTTAAAAATCGCATCAACTTAAACTTTTTGCAATTTACAGTATTGTTGTCCACTATATATTTAGTTTAGTCTGCCCACAGCCCACATTGACAGATTCCATGGGGGGCGTCTATGTTGTTTTTTTTTTCTCTGAGTCTGGTGGCTGACTTTAACAACAGTTCGGTGAGCACACAGGCTCACCGTAGAGCAACCGGAGAATAAAACAACACGCCCACTGTATCACAATGTATTAGGTTGTGTGTTAGCACCATTCAAAAATAAAATGCACAATCGTACTCATTATTTCTTAAACCGTTCTGATTGTGTATAGCATATGTTTAAATGGTAATAGCTGATCTATTTTTTTAAATCTGGCTTTTTGTATATTTAACATGCTTTGACCAGATGACAATATAAAATAAAATAATTAGGTGTTATCTGCAATAAATTCACCCGATGTTTAATTTTTAAACTATTATTGTGTTATTTTATATACTGTTATTTCTGGCTTCAGAGTTGCTACAGGGTCAGTAAATTAAAGGAAAAAAAAAAAAAAACTCCCTGTTTATTTTCACGGTGGAAATCTGGTAACCCTAAACCACAAGGACAGTGTGGGAAACTGAAGCTCTGGTAGAAACTTTGGTCAGACACCAAAATCTTGCCGAACTGAACAAAACTCACAAAATAGTAAAACATATTCTTTTTTTTTTTTTTTTCGCTGCAGTCACAGCAGCAGACAGACACCTGCTATCTTGCGAACTATTACTGTGAGACTGGATATGAGGGCAACTGCATGCTGAATTCCCAGCAAAAAAGCTGCTGTTTCATCTGCAAGTCTGGGTAACTGACATTTGTTTCACAGTCATCATGGAGCCAGATTAAGTCTTTCGTCCACTCTATATTTTAAATGTTTTTTTTCATAATTCGTTTCTTTATCATTATTGATTTAAACACTTCTGGCACTTCTCTATTTTGGTCTCGTCAGACCATGTAATTACTTGGTCTCAGAGTCTCCCACATGCCTTCTGGCAAACTCTTTTCAACAATGGCTTTCTTTTTGCCACTCTCCCATAAAGGCCAGTTTTGTGAAGCACTTTTGTTGCCATGTGCAGTGTCTCCCAGCTCAGCCGTGGAAAACTAACTCCTTTAGAGTTGCCATAGGCCTCTTGGTGGCCTCCCTGACTAGTTTTGATAGACAACATTTTGACATGTAAAGCCTTTTAATAGTATACAGTAAATAAATCTTTACAACCCACATCAACTTAACAACAACATTTTTTAAATACACACCAGCAGAAAAAGTTGACAAACGTTTAACACTTTAGTCCAAGTATAAAGACATAACAGAAAACTGCATTGCACTTATTTTACAGACAGAAAATAAATAAAAATCAAAAAGAGGTGTGTGAACACATTACCACACAATCTGGCAAATAAAATGATCAGACAGAAAACTTCACCTTTAATCAAGTAGCTGCCGGACTTTACCTTACCGCATCAAACACACTCCTCCACAATACAAACTGCATTTAAACTAGATCTTTAAATGGAGTGTCATGCTTAAAAAAAAAAAAAAAAAAGATACTCACTTAAGCACTATATATAGGTAAACAAAATAATTATTACAAAATGCAAATGCAATGAAAACATAAACACATTTGCTTTACATTCGAGTGAAACTCACCTGCCAGTTTAGGTTAACTGCCTTTTCTTTATCAAAAGAACTTTTTTTTTTTTTAAAAAAAACCTTTTTTTTGTTTAATAAACCCATTCAAAACTCCTGCTTTTCACCAGTATTTTTTACTTCTGATCTCGCGTCCATTCAACAATGCAGGGGCAGACAATGAAGTACGGGAAGTTAAGAGGATCAAAACAGAGGACTGCGATTAACGAGTGTTAAAATAATTGACAGCCTTTATATATATATATATATATATATATTTTAAAGACCAAAGAAAAATTGGTGCTAAATCCACCTACTGGAACCATTTCAGGGTCAAGTTGGTAGCGGTCATGTTCAACTCTTGAGAATACAACAACTTGTTCAAACACCAAAGTGATACTTAAACAGTAACCCCATGTCTGTACTCACATGTTTGTTGCCTCATTCTGCTGAGTGGTAACATGGTTTTCAATTAGTTTTAAGGTGTGTAGGGGGCTGATCTCATCGTGGCGTGTAGGACCGATGGGGGGAGGGAGAGAGAGCGAGGAGGTGGGGGTTTTGCAAAAAGTGATGCATTTCCTGTGTAATTTTGGATGGTTTAAGCATGTCTGAATACAGTAGTAGTGGTCTGTTTGCAGTGTCTGACAAAGTACTCTATCAGTGCAATGAAGGACTTTTATTTCAGCACTGCTCACAGCAAGGTGAGATCAACAATTAAAAAATACGTTTGGATTGCAACACTGTGGGAGTGCTAATGCAGTAACTGAACGTGTGTGGTCGGTGCTGTCGGACCCGGAAAAAACACACAGCACTGCGAGTGAAAGGAAGGGAATCCACAGCAGACTGAACTCATGCTTGAAATTAGCAAGTTCTGTATTAATTGCAATATGATCATTTTAATAAACTAATAATATGCTGGGTAATTAATGCTGTGTTTGAATTTTAAAACGGCCCTATATAAATCTGATGACACGTAGAATACCATAAAACTTTGAATACTCGCTGGTCTCCAATAAGCACCAGGGCCGTTGGGAAGTATGGTAAATAGATGCAGTCTCCTTTAAACGCTGGCATACTGAATGATCCAGCCAGTGCACACACACACACACACACACACGACTGTACAGCGAGCTTACCCATTTGTAGACCCTCAGGAGGAATGATAAGAAAACATAATTGAATTTATTTTTACACCAGAGTTCCCACAGGAATTCTGTATAGCCGGGCGGCAGAACATTATAGCCGGGAGCACTTCTAACAGAAAAATAAGTTTACCTTGCATATATAATACAACAAAGAATATGAATAATGTGCTGTCTTTCGTTGACTGTCTGGTTCCCTGTTTCTCTTTGCTGTTTTTTATGATGGTAAATTACCATGCTTATTTAAGCCCCCTAACTGGGGAAAGTTAACGTAGGGTTATTGAAGTTCACAAAAAACCCCCAGTAACCTTTTCACTTCCTTTTAGCTTAATTATTGAGTTTATTGCTTCATTTAAATAGTTTTCTTAAGTTCTTCTAATTTTTGTTTTTTGCTGTTCTACATTTTTTCATTGTTCATTGTAAACTTCTTTTTTTTTTTTTTTTTTTTTTTTTTTAACAACAACAGTACTCACACACATTTGGTCACCATCATAGGTGTTGCATGAACCCGGAGTGCAATAATCCAGCGCCTCTGCACTTAAGCATATGTATGTCAGCTGACAACATCCCATCACGCCTTTCTTCTTAAAGGCGTACAGCCTCTATAAATGAACCCCCAATATCTCTCACAACCACCTGGGTACATACAGTATTTTTACCATATCACAACAAAAGGAATGCGCTTTTTTTGTGAATATGTATAGCTATAATGTACTATATCACCTTACAGTACAGTAACATTACAAAAAATGCACTGAAAGATAATACCCGAAAATAATCTGATTCTTTTTTTAATAAAGTAGCCAGAGCAAATATAGTATTAGCTGTGGATTGCGCCGATCGTCGGCTTATTTTGACCCCCTGCATTCATTGTCACTATTTTAATGCTTTGAAAATAGTCTGCTATTTTTAGCAGTAATTTTTAACCTCCCTCTAAGTGCTTAAAGCAGAAAACCCGCCCCTTCAATTCTGATTGGTTAAATGTTGTGTTAGGATGTAACGCAGCTGTCGTGTGGTTATTCTACGTACGCGTTAACACTAGAACCGCTACAGTTATAATGCCTAAAACCGCCGTCATCGTGACAGTTACATTTTAAACATCAATATTAAAATGAAAGACAAACTACCCGATACAGCTCAACAGTTTTATTCAAGCACATCATGTCAAACATCTATATTTAAATGAACAATTAAACACACAAAATAGTTTTTTTCTATTGCCACATATAAAGCACTACTTCAAAAATAAAATAAAGATAAAATAAACATTTACACAGGTATATTTACATACAAAACTATAAAAATGAAAGTAACAGGTCTCCCGAGTGGCGCATCCAGCAACGGCATTCCGTCTGGAGTGCAGGATGCTCCCTATAGCCTGGAGATCGCAGGTTCGAATCCAGGCTATGTCACAGCCGACCGTGACCGGGGGTTCCTAGGGGGCAGCACACAATTAGCCAAGCGCCACCCGGGTAGGGAGGGCTTAGGTCGGCAGGGGACTCCACGGTTCACCGCGCACCAGGGCGCCTGCAGTTCTGTAATGGAGCCATTCAGACTGGCAGGAGCACATTTCGGAGGACGCGTGCTCTGGCCGCTGTTTCCCAAGTCGGCGGGGGGGTTGCGAGCCGAGGATACAGATAATAATTGAGCAAAGAGAATTGGGAGAAAAATTGGGGTAAAAAATTGGCGACGACTAAATTTAAATAAATAATTTAAAAAAAAAAACACAAAGGAAAACATGTTTTCGCTTGTGTGCGTCATTCGGTGCAGCTGTGTTAAGGTGGTATACGTGAATAAAATATTGTAATGACCCCTGGTCTTGAGGCCCAAAGCAGGAGATGGAGACGGGATTCAGGCGTGGACAAAACTACTTCGTTAATTAAACAGGGTCCGTGTTTGGGTCAGGACCACAAAAACATTAAATCCTTCCTCCTGTAGTGACGTCAAGCAGCAGTGATGTCAGACCGTTATCTTTGGGGTTCAGTTTCTGTAAAACTAGGACCCCCTAAATATATTAATACCCTGTTGCACATCTACACCCCAGGACAGTGTGTGTGCCGAGCGTGGTTCCTTAACTTGCTGTTCTTTGAGATACAGGTGTATAAAAAAGTATCCGAGTCATTTAAAACAAAAAAGTTTATATATATATAAAGTATACAACCGAATGCCTCCCCGTTCACAGAGTTGAGCCTGCCAATCTAACCACATAACACAGGACCTTCATTCAAAACTTAACTATGTCTATACTTCGATGGAAATATTCCACGGATTGTAATAGAGGGATATAATCCCTGATATAGGCCTAGTGTCTTTGTAACTGCATCACAAAAACAAATCAAACAAGATCACTCCGTCGGCTATTAACAAAATGTCATTTAAAGTAAATTTCAACCTTTTTAATAATCAACTGAGGAACGGCTAAATCAAAACACCCTGGAAAACACGGGCACCTCAGAGATGTGTACATCGCTGCAAGCAGTACAGAGAGAAGTACTGTCGGACAGACTGAACCAGCTGCTTCTTCTGCTGTCCAAGTACTAGGCAACTTTCCCAGAAGCATTATTACTAACTACTTGATATCTGGAAATATTCAAACCAATTACCAAGGAAAATATTTTTTTCCAGATCTTTGTCCTGAGTTTATTTTCACAGAAGCATTTTTAAGAACTGCACTAATAATAATAATAATAATAATAATAATAATAATTATCTTTTTCACACTCTTTTGTTATCTGTTTTCAGATAAAAGTATATGTTTTATAAACGCTGTTTTGTACTCATTTTATAGAGAAGAGCATTATTGTGGAGGACTATATTTATAGAACGTTCATTTGAGTGCTTATGTGGAAGGATACGTAAAAAAAGTATATAAGCAATGAGACCCTCCACATCGGGATTACCAGCATTAAACCACAGTTTGGTTGTAATACGCCTCGACTTCGTCTTGGGCCTCATTACCCAAACGGTCGTATAATGCCAGGTAGTGCCCTCTTTGTCGGGTCTTACTACTTACATATATAATTTTCACGCTGGAAATCTGGTATCCTGTCTATGCAGTCATTCAGTCAATCTTTATTTCTTATATAGTGCCTTTAGGCATAATTCACCTCATATATTACTTTATAAAGCAGCCTTACAAATCAGCATACAAATAAATCAATACCAGTAAGTAGTATAGACAGGATGTTAAAATGTTCACTTTAAAATACATCTGCTAAATTATAAAATTTATAAAGCAGCCTTACAAATCAGCATACAAATAAATCAATACCAGTAAGTAGTATAGACAGGATGTTAAAATGTTCACTTTAAAATACATCTGCTAAATTATAAGAATGTGTTTTGGATCTGAATTTAAAAGCAGCAAGAAATGGTTGCCTCCCTTCCACATCGTGGCAGATCATTCCACAACTGTGGGGCTCTGAAGCTGAGCTCTCTCCACCTGTTTTCTTTCTCTGTGTGCATGGAATACTTGTCATGGGTAAGCAAATAAATGGGAGTTACTGTTTACATTTCCATGTGAGAAGAGTTGTCCGTATGACGTGCAAATGTAGACAATAACAGCCGTTTCTTTAAATGTCCGATGTGCACGTTTTCAATGCTCCACTCCGCTTCTGATGACAAAATGAAATCTCAATTGACATGGAACGACTGCCTTGAAGTAGAAACACAAAAGTGACACAAACGACAGGCTTTGTGTTGATTTAAACACTTCCGCCTCTGTGCTTTGGGAGGGGAAATGTCTTCACACAAGGGGTGGTTGATATGACATCATCAGCACGCACTGCAGTTCAGGGGCTGTGCACACATAAAAGGCCAAAGCCAGCCTAGGCCTGTGCTCAAGTGTAAACAGGGGCTCAAATGATAAGAATCTTTGAATCTGATCAAGCCTAAGCCAGTTCAGGTCTGAGTTGTAAGTGTAAACACACCAATAGAGAACAGATCGTAATAGTTCATTTTATTGTCTTTTCAGGACTTCCTTATCCAGGTGAAAGCCAAGGAACAAAGATGCAGTCTGTTTACATTAAACAGGAGGAGGATCTAGAACTGGAGCCTGTCCACATTAAAAAAGAGGAGACTGAACTTGAGCCTGTCCACATTAAAGAGGAGACTGAACTGGAGCCTGTCCACATTAAAGAGGAGACTGAGCTGGAGCCTGTCCACATTAAAGAGGAGACTGAGCTGGAGCCTGTCCACATTAAAGAAGAGGAGACTGAACTGGAGCCTGTCCACATTAAAGAGGAGACTGAGCTGGAGCCTGTCCACATTGAAGAAGAGGAGACTGAACTGGAGCCTGTCCACATTAAAGATAAGTCTATTGACTTGTTGTTTAAGGAATCAGAAAACATATCCTGGCCGAAGATATCACATCAATGTAGTGTGTGTGGCAAGAGCTTCGGTCAGTTAAGACGCCTAAAAAGACACCAGCGAATTCACAGTGGAGAGAAGCCGCATCACTGCATTGAATGTGGAAAAAGTTTCATTGACACAGGAAGCCTAAAATCGCACCAGCAAATTCACACAAGAGAGAAGTCGTATCACTGTACCAAATGTGGGAATAGCTTCAGTCACTTGGGAAGCCTGAGAAGACACCACCGAATTCATACTGGAGAGAAGCCGTATCGCTGTACTGAATGTGGGGAAAGCTTCAGTCACTTAGGAAGCCTAAAAAGACACCACCGAATTCACACTGGAGAGAAGCTGTATCACTGTACTGAATGTGGCAATAGCTTCAGTCACTTAGGAAGCCTAAGAAGACACCAGCGAATTCACACTGGAGAGAAGCCGTATCACTGTTTTGAATGTGGGGAAAGTTTCATTGAGACAGGAAGCCTAAAAACACACCAGCGTATTCACACTGGAGAGAAGCCTTATTACTGTTTTGAATGTGGGGAGAGCTTCAGCCTGTTAGGACACCTAAAAACTCACCAGCGGATTCACACTGGAGAGAAGCCGTATCACTGTACTGATTGTGGGAATAGCTTCAGTCAGTTGGGAAGCCTAAAGAGACACCAGCGAATTCACACTGGAGAGAAGCCGTATCACTGTACTGAATGCTGGAAGAGCTTCAGCCAATCGAACACTCTAAAAAGACACCAGCAACTGCACGCTGGAGCCAACCTCCCACCCTCTCAGTCCCTCACATCTCCACCCTGCTTGTCTGAGTGTGTGGATAGCTGACTGATTACTTCTCTCTCCCCTCTCTCTGCCTGAATCCAGAGACACTGAGGAGTGGAGCGTGTCAAACTGAAGGAGACAGACCCATTCTTTCAGAATGAACTGGAGAGCCCCAGGATTCGGCTCCACTCCTGTCCTTGAATTGGAAATGGATCTCACTTATGCTGTGGGGGTTTAGGATAGAGTTACAGGCCATTCTACTTAGAAGGAACACATTGGAAATGCATTCCCAGCTTTTTCTCTGTACACTTATACGTGTGATACAACCCCAACACATTAACTCTAGAACCGCCAAAATTTCGGACTAGTTACAAATGCCGCAGCGGTTCGTTTGGTGTCTATTTAAAAATGACCAACTTTTATATTTTTATTTATGAACGTGCTATATAACAATTGCACAGCAAAAACACTGTATGTACATTGACAATTAAACTTGTTTTATTTTTTGTTTAAAAAAAAAAGCACATACATAATTCTGAAAAAAATAATAAAATAAACATTACAGAATAAACTACTGTATAAACAGGTGTAGAAAGCTATGTGCACATACACAGTTATAAAAAAAATTAACTCATTGTAAAAATAGCATTAAAGTTTCAAAGGTTATCAGACAGCTGTCTGATTAGTACAATCCACACAGAAAACAAACTACCACAGACTGCCTTTTCACAACAGATGCAGACATTCAAAGTTTTGTTTCTCTTGCATCTGGCAACCTGGCATTGTCTTTTCTTTTGTGTGCCACTGGGCGCAGCGCTGACTGAAGGTTGAGGAGCATTTTGAGAGAGCTTCTCTGATCAAAATGTTTCTGCCATAGCTCCAGGGCTCACTGCAAAATGAAGTCCCCCCCAAGTGATTGTGTTGCCAGTGCACTTCTTTTACAAAACCAAAGCCAGGTCCAAAGCATTATAAAAAACAGCCACAGGCCACCTGTGAGAACCACCATTGACAGAATACAGCCATGCCATTTGATCTAGTACATCCACACCGTACTTCGTTGCTTTGTGAAATGGGGCAGTCTGTGGCTTTCTTTTAGCATCAGTCCCGATGGTCACTGATCTGTGCAGAGAGCTTCGAATAAGCAAATTTCTTAAGATTTTTGTTTTCACCTGTACACCATCTCAGGAATATTGACAAAATGAGATCTTTTCTGTCAATTTCTGATGCAGAGATACCAGTCCATGCCTTTATTTCTTCGAGATTGGACTACTGTAATGCTCTGTTTGCTGGACTTAGATCACGACTAGAGCTTGTGCAAAGTGCAGCTGCAAGAGTCCTCACCAATTCAATAAAGAGAGCTCATATAACTGCAGTTCTGGCTTCTTTGCACTGGCTCCCAGTAATATATAGAATTGATTTTAAAATTATTTAGCTTGCCTTTAATCTTTGCAATCATGTTGGACCAGGTCCGACGTTACAATCTCCCCTTTCCAGTCCGACATCACCAAAAAGACGTCAAGCACAGGTCTCTAGTCGTTTTTTCTCCAGCAAAAGGCGAAAAAACCCTTCAATGGCCGAGTGAGACTGATAGCAGCCTAGAGAAGCCAAAAAAAAGGGGAGGGGGGCGGGGCAGGGCAGATCTGAGCAACACACAGGCCCTACACCACAGAGAAGACACGGTCATTAGCAAGCAAGACAGCTGCTTCCGCATCCAGCGCTCAAAGAATATCAGGCAGAGCTTTTTGAGATGTTACAGTAATAAAATAATGACTTGGATCGCACTATTAGGGAGTTTGGTGATAAAACGAGTGATCAGGAGAGGATTTATCAGTATGCACGTCTATAAAGAGGTATGTGAAAAATACAGCGAACAAGGGGTGTGGCTTGGTTGGAGATGCAGTACTGATGTCGTTTTGCCATGCAATGCGTTTTCAACCTGTTTTACTCTGGGGGGGTGGGGATTAAACAGCGCATGTAATATAAAAAGCATGTGTGAAAATAAATTGCACCTGACGTGCCTGACAAGCGCTGAATAAATGGACAAAGGGTTAAGAATGTCTGTCCGAAAGCTAGTATACAACTTTCTTCCTATACACCAAGGGTCTCCAGCCCAGTCCTGTAGAGCCCCTATCCAGCAGGTTTTATAGGTGTCTTTACATCGTCAGTGGCTAAATATATTTCAAGTTAGGTATAACATTTGATAAGTAACTTGAACTCTGCAACTGTTTAAGAGCTGAAAACAAGTAAAAAGGTCTAATTAAGTAAGCTATCGGTTCAATTAAGGGTCTAGTTAAGTAATTGAGAGCTCAGTTGGAATGAAAACCAGCAGCCACAGGGGGTCCCCAGGACCGAGTTTGAGAAGCTATAGAGGGTTAAAGAATGTGACACTGGTGGATACGAGGTGAATGATTTCCCATTAAATTAATTGTTACCATGAAACATTGAACATTTAATTGAATAGAAATTCCTAATTCCCTTATTCTCGCAGTGAGGTGAAAAACAAGCCATTAGGAGGGTACAGTACTAACTTGTTTAGCAATGTCAGGGTTTTAGATTTACCAAGTACAACTTTCTGATAAGTTGCTTTTAGAATCATTGTAGTTACTGATCTTACAGATGCAAGTTTAAGAGTTGTAAGTCACTGTTCCCTCTAAGCTTTTTAGATACTGAGAAACTTGCCATTTTGACTGAGAGGGTAAATTATCAGTGAGAAACCTTTGGCCACTCGTTAACCCTTTCAGTATATTTTTGTTGCATTATACAATTTTGAGACGATATTCCAACACAAGTATCTCGACCATTTTACAATTTACTTTAAATTTAAACAAGATATTTATTGTGGCTCTGCGTCTGATTTTTTAAACCTCCTCTAATCCTATGCAGCCCTGTCGGTTGTTATCAGATAGCCTGCATGCTTAACTGGTGGCCTGCATAAAATTGCTTTATACTACTGCAAAAAACACTGGCATTCAATTCCATTTGTTCCCACTTTTTTTAGCAGCGTATTAATAATTAAATTACATCTGAACATAAATATAATGTTGCTACTTAAAATAAGTAAATGTAATGAATATTATCACAATTTGTTTTTATGAGAATCATATTTACAGTCTTTCACTAACACAGCACTTCAGTCTACAAATAAAGGGGTTTTGAAAAGACCTGTTTAACTTATTACTGGCATTTACAATAACAATTTCAAACAGTTTAGTAACATTCCAGCACTGTCATGGGAGAGTAATCCTATGTACAGTACTCCACAAATTAAGTTTAGCGTTTTACTGGCATTATAATAACCAGGGTAAAATATGAAACACTGATAAAGGCGTGTTGACTGACTGACTCTGAAACAGGTCAGTCAGTTCACAATTTAGCTTACTTTGGGAAAGCTCTGCCTTGAGCACAGTACTTTTGGTCTTGGTTTTTCATAAAGAAGAATGCAGTGCTTTGCCATTGTTGCCGTTTTATTTGCTTTCTTAGTATCTACATGTTTACCACTGGCATTATGATATTTATTGGTATTGACTCGTACATGATCCCGTGAATTACAGCAAAACTAAGAATACTGTCGCACCATCCTCATATAGATAATCAGATTTCTTTTAGCTCTGTCTTACTGAAACATTGCTTTTTTTTTTATTTCTTCGTTGGTGCAGTCGCCATGTTGAGTTTCAGCAGAGGCATGTGAATGAAGTCACATGATGAATAAACTCACAAAAAAAATTAAGGGCATGGCATGTCTTCAATTACTGTACACTTATGTGTATTTTCGACTAATGTGCTGATTGCATTTTTACCAGTTTTAAAACACTTGAGATGAATTATGTAATGGTTGTTTATTAATAAGGAAATAAAACAAAAACCATCAAATTGTGAGTATTGTGATTTTCATTTGTGTTTATCAGAGTATTTATACTTCCAAATAGTGCAGGAAGATTGTGCTTCACAGATTTTATTGTTCAATTGTACGACGAGTTAAACACTGTAAAGTTCATGAGTGGCACCGAGCAGCACTCTCTATAGAGGCAGAATCACCAGACACCTGCTTCGCCCGTCCTATAGATTCGCTGGTACCTGAGCGAGCTCTGCACTAATGTGATATGCATTTTTACAGAGGGAAATCGGAATCATTGTAAACAGACGCGAATATGCTATGCTTTCTAAGATGCTCTCATGTTGTAGATGTCGGAGTCTCGATTTGAGGTTGGTATTTATAATAACTTGTGAAAGTTAGTAAACTGAGTGTGAAGGCTGTTGCCAATTACAGCGAAAAATGTGCGCATTCTAGTTAGAGGGAACACTGTTAAGGGTGTTTCCTAATAAAATTGAAATGTTTGTTGTGTTTTAATGATGTTTAAAATGAAAAGAATTCTTAAATGGTTTAATTTTAATTATTGTTTAACATGTTTATGGTAATTTAATGAGGAGACTGAAACTCAAATGTGTATCGTTCTATGATCCAAAATAACTACAGTCAAAACAACATTAAGTTGTGTTCTATAAATGTTACAAATCATGTTATATGTCTGCATCCTCTCAAGATGTTGACTCCACATCCAACTGCAGCTCTCGGTTACAGAGAAGACCAACTTCATTCCAGCTG
Organism: Polyodon spathula; assembly: GCF_017654505.1. Lineage (NCBI taxonomy): Eukaryota > Metazoa > Chordata > Actinopteri > Acipenseriformes > Polyodontidae > Polyodon > Polyodon spathula. Next base: position 967,576 of record NC_054576.1, read on the forward strand.
TGTTTTTCAACAACGACCACATCTCCAGAACAAGTATTACCTTTCAAAGACTTTTAGATTCAATTAGAGTAGTATGCTTGTATAGGTAATATCTACACACAAACCAGAAGGAAGAACGCTTAATACAACGTAAGACTTTGCTGAGATGGAAAATACAAACAATTATACTTTGGTGAACAATTGAAACAAGAGATGATATTGTGTGCATTTGAAAAAAAAAAAACTACAACCATCTGAATCGTTTAAACACTGAATTGATCTACAAGTTGTGAAGTAACTCTAGATTACAACTTAATACTAAAGGCAATTAAAACTGGTTCCGAACTGAACTTGAAACAAAATTGCAGTCTTTATTCCAACCAACACTGCTTAACCCGTGTGTGAATCCTGCTCCATGTAACCATACGGGAGACTGCGTGCTTATGAAAATGTGTGTTTAAATGTTTTAATTCTAGTACCATGATTTCTGTTTATATTCTTACTTTTACAAGCCTTAATAAACTTAATAATGTTTATGTGTGGAGTTTCTTTTTGCCTGTTTTGTGTACTAAATTAAGCTTTTATGGTTGATTGGGATCCTTAAACATATACAGTGCCTTGCAAAAGTATTCAGAAGTATTTATTTTTCTTAAAAATATTTCCCAACATAAAACAAATGTCACCTTACAATAATTGATTCTGAGTTTCAGTGTTTAAAAATATTATGTCAAACAGAACGAAATTTCAATGTACCATTTGTAATTTGGTAATATGAGAGAATTGGTCAGGGGTCTGAATACTTTTGCAAGGCACTGCATATATATGAACTTTCAATGTTAGTTTATTGACTAGTTAACCTCGATACTGAAACTGGAAAGCATGTTTTTATAACTTAGCCTCATATTTCTATTTTGTTCACAGTTATTTTAATATATTTGGGAAATCGAACAATGGAGTTATAAATATAATTTTATAAGAAATCTGTACTATACAAACTAATATGTTTGTATGTTACCAACACAGATGCACTACAATGGCACATTATTGTTACCATTATCTGTCTCTGAAAGGTTTGTCAAAGAATCCTGAGAGAAATCTGCATGGAACTGAACAAACCCAGACATTGAAAAACACAACAAGCTTTGGAGATGCTGCTGCGGGTTTAACAATATCGGCTTCATGAAATGAGAACATGTGAAATCTAATTCCCTGTGTGTGCTGGCATTCCTTTGCTAGTGTATCATGGTGTAAGCCCTGGCGCGTGGGCTCAGTCTTCTTTGCTGCCTGCTTGTTCTCAGTGTGCGAGTTCAGCTGCATTTCCAGTGTCCTGGGCTGGGCTTTGAACCCACTGGGGATGTAGCTGAGAACAAGCCAGACCCACTACTCTGGGGGTTTGTTTTAGATCAAATAACAAGATGAGAACCCTTATAAGCACAACTCTGATTTTTTTTTCTATGAATTTATTAGACTTGCAATCTCTGCACTGTGTTGCAGTTTAGTTTACGATTAAAAAGCACAGCTAAGCCTATTAGAAATACACTACAAATATGACCAAAGGTTTTGCCTCACTATAGAATGAACTAATTTTGCTTCATAAAGTAGAATTAAAACCTGCTGAATAATGTTAGGTTATTGAATTACCTACCACTTTGTATTTTTCCATATACTTAATGAAAAACTGACAAAAAATGAAAAATGTGACATTTTGAAATCTAAATACCATACCATCTCTGTGAAGACAATCCCTTTAACCAGGGAGGACACATCTCTGTGAAGACAATCCCTTCAACCAGGGAGGACACATCTCTGTGAAGACAATCCCTTCAACCAGGGAGGACACATCTCTGTGAAGACAATCCCTTCAACCAGGGAGGACACATCTCTGTGAAGACAATCCCTTCAACCAGGGAGGACACATCTCCGTGAAGACAATCCCTTCAACCAGGGAGGTGAAGACTCCGTGAAGAACCAGGGAGGACACAGGGAGGACACATCTCTGTGAAGACAATCCCTTCAACCAGGGAGGACACATCTCCGTGAAGACAATCCCTTCAACCAGGGAGGACACATCTCTGTGAAGACAATTCCAGTTATGCTATATAGTCCTCTTTTATTTGCATAGCAAAAGTGGGCCTTTGGCTCGTGTTTTTTTTTTTATTGAATATTGTAAGTTAAGAATAGTGGTAGTAGTGTTAATTAAGGACAAATTATAAACAATATAGCATAATGAATGGTCCTTCCTAAAACATGATTAATTGATCAATTGAAATTGAAATGCTGCTTATGATTTAAATTTGTGATTTTAATCAAATCATTAGATAGCTGTGTTTTTTATTTGTTTATTATGTACAATATATTTAACTACTTATGTGTAATATGTGTAACTAGTTTATTAAGTGGGCATATATATATATATCAAATAATATCTTAATGGGTTTAATAACTTATTTGAGTGCAATATATAACAATGTGTGTGATATATTAATTTATTGGGAGCAATATAACCAATTAACAGTGTGATTGGTGAATTGATGTAACTGCAGCATATTTTAATTAATTTATTTGTGCAACTGAGTCAGTAACCAGGAGGTCTGCTTGTTTATCGGTAGAGCGTAATAGATTCTTGAGGACTGCATGGTTCCTCAGTGCTTCTTCTCTGGCTTTGTTTTTCCTCCTCTGTCCTGTTTATTTTTTATTACATAGTTATTATTATTCCCTGGGCATATATATATATATATATATATATATATATATATATATATATATATATATATATATATATATATATATAGGGTGTAGTGATGTCACATATGCAGAAGTGAATTACTATGTCCTAGTAGCGGATTGGTTACAAATATGGTAGATTACACATTTGCCTGTAAACAATTATTATACTAATATTATACTAATATCCAAATGCACTTGAAGACCGCCATTAGGTTCCTGGTCTTGTAGACTTTAAACTGTTTGTAAAATTAAAGTTTACAATAGTTTGCAACCTGTGCAAACGTTCCAACGTTTAAGTTTGCATATGTTTACACAACTGGTAATCCATATTTTTCGTGCAGTGTTTGCGATCACAAAAATACACAGTTTAAGTTACTGTGAAAGAAACCACTCAAGGGGCGGGGACGATTTCATTCTCCAGGTGATCAAAGAAGTGCAGCACTATCTGAAGCAAGGCTTGTAACCCTTGCACAAGTTTGGAACTGAGATCTCTCTCCGTGTTTTAAATGATACCAGCAGAATAAAACTAGTAAAGGTGACAAAGATCCACTCTATTGAAAATATAATTCAGTAATTATTTCAAACACATTAAAATAAGGATGCAAAACAACTGTACAGAGATGAGGCTTTTTTTTTGTAAAACATTCTGGATTTTATATTTGGTTAATAAAAGTGACCACTAGATAACAGAAATGATCCTTTTATTTATTTTTTTTAAAAGCTGTCCAACAATCAAGTGTATTCTTGCACATTAATAACACTGCTATTGGATTTCTGTGGTGTCATTGTGTTTCCATTTCCAGTATGGTCCTTGTTAGTGTAAGTGACATTTCCTTGTTAATTTGTATCAGTCTGAACCCCTTCTATACATTTCAGCTTCAACCCTTGGGTTCCAATGCAACCACAAACTAAAGTTAATAATGATTATTATTGTTACATGTTACTGTTTGCATCATTTCAACCTCATTCCATTAAAAATACAGGTTATAGTAATACAACAGTGTGTTTCCAAAGGCTGTTCACATGAAACACTCCTGTAGTGGTATTTACCGCAACCCAAATTAAAAGCACCAACAGGATTGAGACATCATAAAAAAATTAAAAAAATAAACATAATTTAGGTCTTTTATTTACCATCATCTAATCAAAGAAACTATGATATTGCAAAAGTCGACCACTAGCCATAATACTAGTACAATATTTTATTTTAGATTTCGAAAAGCATATTTTTTCAAATGCTGTTAGTTTTTCGTTAGGTATGTGTCAAAGTATGAAGCAATATGTCAATGTAACATTATTCAGCCGATGTCATTCGACTTTATCATAAAAGCTTACTTTAGTACACAAAACAGGCAAAAAGAAACTCAACACATAAACATTATTAAGTTTATTAAGGCTTGTAAAAGTAAGAATATAAACAGAAATCATGGTACCAGAATTAAAACATTTAAACACACATTTTCATAAGCACGCAGTCTCCCGTATGGTTACATGGAGCAGGATTCACACACATTACACACAGTGACGGGGTTAAGCAGCGTTGGTTGGACTGCAGTTTTGTTTCAAGTTCAGTTCGGAACCAGTTTTAATTGCCTTCAGTATTAAGTTGTAATCTAGAGTTTCTTCACAACTTGTAGATGAATTCAGTGTTTAAATGATTCAGATGGTTGTAGTTGTTTTTTTTTTCAAATGCACACAATATCATCTCTTGTTTCAATTGTTCACCAAAGTATAATTGTTTGTATTTTCCATCTCAGCAAAGTCTTACGTTGTATTAAGCGTTCTTCCTTCTGGTTTGTGTGTAGATATTACCTATACAAGCATACTACTTTAATTGAATCTAAAAGTCTTTGAAAGGTAATACTTGTTCTGGAGATGTGGTCGTTGTTGAAAAACATAGCTGGTATGAAGTTGGATGTGGAGTCGACATCTTTGGAGGATCTGCATTACAGTTCTTTCAAATGGAGCCTCATTCAAGCAACGGCTCAATGGTTACGTCCAAGAGCCCAAAGAGTTTACTTTGATGAATCAATCAAATCGGTTTCATTCTGCTCACTAAATTATCATTACAAGCATGTTAAACACATTATACAATAATTAAAATAAAACCATTTAAGAATTACTTTCACTTTAAACTTCATTAAACCACAACAAATATTTCAATTTTATTGGGAAACATTCTTAAACAACTCCTAAAATTGCATCAGCAGGGTTAGTAATTAAAATGACTTTAAAACCAACTCGTCAGTTAAGTTTAACTTATTTATTATGTTTCAGACTTCTAGTTTTAGTAAATCTAAAACCCTGAGATTATTAAACAAGTTAACATTATAATCGCAAAAGGTTTGTTTTTCAGTTAACTTTTAGAATCAGGAAACTAGGAATTTCAATTTCACTAAATCAGGGGTCAAACTCAGTTCACGGAGGGCCGCTGTGTCTTCTGGGTTTCGTTCCACCCGAGCTCTCAATCACTTACTTGGTCTAATGAGCTGATTAACTGGACACATGTAACACGTCTCTCCAGGTATCAAAATGTTTCATAGGTCATTTTTTAAATCAACTGTAAAAGACATTGAAAAATATGAAATATGTCCAATTGAACAAATAATTAGATCAATTATGTTAATTGAGAGCTTACGTTGGAATGAAAACCAGAGACCCTGCGGCCCTCGAGGACTGTAGTTCGACACCCCTCACTTAAATGGTTAATGTTTCATGGTAACAATTTCACTGAGAAGTCATGGCACCTCAGATACACCAGGTGTCACACTTCTTAACCCTCTATATGAAGAAAGTTGTATATTGATTTCAGACAGACATTCTTAATTGAAATATAAGAATGATCTGTTTGTTTATACCAGACTGGCAGGTCAGCATAGCAGGGAATCTAAACTATTCAATGTAAATCTTTACAACCCTCTGTTACTAATATCTAGTCCTTTGAAGCGGTTCTCAAACTTTGTCACAGTGAGCCTCCCCGAGCTATGAAAAAATAAATGTGCCTCGCCAGTTTACTAAAACAGTATAACTGAAAAAAACTGTATATTGCAAAAAAAAAAAAAAAAAAAAGAGTAAGTGATTTGATCATTATGAGTTTCAGAAGCATTCATTCAAAAACAGTACAAATGGAAGAAAATAAAATTGTTTTTTTGACCTGTTAACTTTCTTATCTCAGTGGGTTTTAATGTAACTTTAAAATTGCTGCTTTTGTGTTATTATATACTGTTGTTTAAATGTGTTATTTAAATGGTCTGATTGTGGCAGTTGTATGTGTGACATGCTACACAAATGCACTGTGGTTTGTACAGTGCTTTGCCATACTTGTTTTCTTTTATAAAAAGCATTAAATAAATACAACAAATAAATAAAGAAATAAACTCATTGAGCTTCCTCTGAAAAACCTCTATGGGTTTAGATACTAAGGTAGGGTGTCTTGTTTCGAGATGCCAGCGTAGCTTTGCAGGGCTGCATACTGTAGTTTGTCATTATTTGGTGCATAAAACACATTGAAGCTTGGTGCACCGCTGAATCCGCTCCATGTAAAGCAGTTTTAAATAAGTCATATTTTCGGCTTCTGCGTTTTGCTGGAACCTCCGCTGCTGCCCTCACTTCGGCTTGTGTTGTACGTTTTTCTCCCTTTGTCACAAAGCGATCCATTTCTCATTGAAGCGGTTTCTCACTGCAAGCGCTGCTGATACTGTTTTTAAGTTTACTTGGGGGGGGGGGGGGGGGAAACCAAACAACGTGTGTGACGTGTCACATTTGCTAAGGAACATCAGCATGTTAAACAAAAGCTTTTTACGTTAATTTATTTTAGTTATTTTTAAATATAATACATTTAAAATATGTAATTTAATATTTTTTTTCAAATCATCTAAAATAAAAAAAAGGACACACAGCTCTCGCACCTCCCTCAGTTTGAGAACCGCTGATTTAGAGAATGTTAAGAGGAAGGAAGGGGGAGAAGACAAACTTAATTAACATCACAGCATCTGAAGCCTCTTGTTTAAGATTTGAAATGTCATTTTAAAAGTACATTCAATTACAACTACAAATTTCTCACACACCCTTTATATACAGTGATAATGGAAAACGTACAGGAAATCAAACTATTTTAAACAATTTCTTTATCATATCCTGTACTCGCTGACATTGGTAATGTCATTTATAGCTCAAATTACATTTTGAAAAATATCATATATGTCATTGAAGCTTTGTTTAATGTGTTGGGTTTGTATCACACATATATAAGTGTTAAGACCTGTAACTCTGTCCTAAATCCTCACAGCATGAGTGAGATTAATTTCCAAGTCAGGGGTAGGAGTGGAGCTGAATCTCACGGCTCTCCAGTTCATTCTGAAACAATGGGTCTGTCTCCTTCAGTTTGACATGCTCCCTTTCTAAGTGTCTCTGGGATTCAGGTGGAGAGAGAAGTAATCAGTCAGCTATCCAAACACTCAGACAAGCAGAGTGGAGAGGTGTGGGACTGGGAGGGTGGGAGGCTGGCTCCAGTGTGAATTCGCTGGTGTTTCTTTAGGTTTCCTGACTCAATGAAGCTCTCCCCACATTCCACACAGTGATAAGGCTTCTCTCCAGTGTGAATTCTCTGGTGTCTCTTTAGGTGTCCTAACTGACTGAAACTGTCCCCACATTCAGAACAGTGATACGGCTTCTCTCCAGTGTGACTTCGTTGGTGTACTTTTAGGCTTCCTAAGTGAATGAAACGCTTCTCACATTCATTACAGTGATACGGCTTCTCTCCTGTGTGAATTCTCTGGTGTCTTTTTAGGCTTCCTGACTCAATGAAGCACCTCCCACATTCACTACATTGATACGGTTTCTCTCCTGTGTGAATTCGCTGGTGTTTCTTTAGGTTTCCTGACTCAATGAAGCTCTCTCCACAATCAGTACAGTGGTACGGCTTCTTTCCAGTGTGAATTCGCTGGTGTTTTTTTAGGCTTCCTAACTGAGTGAAGCTCTTCCCACACTCCGTACAATGATAAGGCTTCTCTCCAGTGTGAATTCGCTGGTGTGTTTTTAGGTGTACTAACTGACTGAAGCTCTCCCCACATTCAGTACAACAATACGGCTTCTCTCCAGTGTGAATTCGCTGGTGTGATTTTAGGTTTGCTGTCCGACTGAAGCTCTTCCCACATTCGCTACACTGATTTGATATCTTTGGCTTGGATATGTTTTCTGAATCCTTAAACAAGTCAATAGACTCCTCTTCACTGTAGACAGGCTCCAGATCAGTCTCATCTTCTTCAATGTGGACAAGCTGCAGTTCAGTCTCTTCCTTAATGTGGACAGGCTCCAGTTCAGCCTCCTCTTCTTCAATGTGGAGAGACAGCAGTTCAGTCTCTTCTTTAATGTGGACAGGCTCCAGTTCAGTCTCCTCTTCTTTAATGTGGACAGGCTCCAGTTCAGTCTCCTCTTCCTCTTTAATGTGGACAGGATCCAGTTCAGTCTCTTCTTTAATGTGGACAGGCTCCAGTTCAGTCTCTTCTTTAATGTGGACAGGCTCCAGCTCAGTCTCCTCTTCTTTAATGTGGACAGGCTCCAGTTCAGTCTCCTCTTCTTTAATGTGGACAGGCTTCAGTTCAGTCTCCTCTTTTTTAATGTGGACAGGCTCCAGTTCTAGATCCTCCTCCTGTTTAATGTAAACAGACTGCATCTTTGTTCCTTGGCTTTCACCTGGATAAGGAAGTCCTGGAAATACAATAAAATGAACTATTATGATCTGTTCTCTATTGGTGTGTTTACACTTACAACTCAGACCTGAACTGGCTTAGGCCCGATCAGATTCAAAGATTGTTATCATTTGAGCCCCTGTTTACACTTGAGCACAGGCCTAGGCTGGCTTTGGCCCTGTATGCATGCACAGCCCCTGAACTGCAGTTTGTGCCTGATGAAGTCATATCAACCACCCCTGGTATGAAGACATTTCCCCTCCCAAAACACAGAGGCAGAAGTGTAAATCAGGAGTGTCAAACGAGCTGCAGAATATTCACTCTGCTGAAGCTGCTGCTCCTTTTCCTTTGCTTGTCACCTGCTTGCCATCGTCACTGCACTGCTGCTGTGAGTCTGGGGCATGTCCTGCCGGAGCCCCACTGGCAGGTACGAAGCAGTGGCGGGGCTTTCTCCTGGTGCGCTCTGACTGTCAGCTAAGTCTCTGATTTTTACTGTTTTTTAACATTTGATCCTTCCAAACATTTAAGCTTTCAGTTAAACAGACAACAATTTCAAAATGTAAAAGCAGGAGCAGCACTGCTGTAGTGCTGCCCTGGTCCAAAGTTTGTTGAATAATGTTGATTTTGTTCCCGTTCTAACGACCACAATCCTTTCACTAAAATTAATTCTGTCGTCAGAACAAAACTTGAATGAATAAATGTGGGTGCAAACTCAGAGGCATTACTGAAGACAAATAAACGTAGAGTTAAATACTGTAGCTTGATAATTTAGAAGCTCTTAGTGCTGCATTACAACAGGAGCGAGACCATTACCCGATTTAGCAGACCTATGGGAATGCATCATGCTTCAATATTATTAAAATATTGGTTTTGGGGTTGGGATAGGTTGGGGTTCCCAAGTGGCGCATCCAGCAAAGGCGCTCCGCGTGGAGCACAGGATACACTAGTGCTGCAACGATTATTCAAATTCATAGATTAATTGCGAATTTTGCAGTCATCGATTCATATTTTTATCATCGATTCATCGACACCCCCTCGCCCCCCAACAGAGCGTGCGTAAGCCTTGTTCTCACAGCCACGTGTAATTCTTTAACAAACATTAAGCACTCAGAAGCAAGCAGTGATATGAGCCACTCCCCCCTAATACACACACAGGCAGTTATTTTTTTTAAGCAATTGTAAACGTGGACAAGCGAATTGAGTGTCTAGATATTCCCAGAGCTAAAGAGGTAGGAAAAAATATAAAGATTGTGATAGTAATATTAGCATTCATTTATTTATGGAAAATGTTTCCAGTAAATTGATCAACACGGGCTAGACTCTGCACGTGATTTTCTGTTTTATTTCCTGTGCCCACTTTCTCCAGTTTTTTACACTAGGATCAATATCTCTTCCTTCTCCATCAGGTTATTTTTTCCCACACTCCCTCTGCCTTCAAACATGCATAACAACATTTCTTGCCGTTTGTGCCGCCTGCATTCAGTGTGTAATAGTCTGCCTCCTGCTCCACCATCAGCAGTGACGACATTCTGCGAAAATATTGAAATGCCAGACATGTTATCGTCCTCAAAAGCAAAAAACAAAGACTGAGACTCCAGGTCTGCATCCAGCTGTTCCAGTGGACAAGGGCAGTTTCATCCAAAAGCAGTGAAGCAAAAAAAGTCAAAGGCATAGGATTTATTTCTTCCTGGAACCACTGGCACGGCAACTTGCTCTTTGCAACATGCAAACAGTCAATGATTTATCTTAACAGCACAATTATTATTATTATTATTTAAAAAATCGGACTTTGAATCACTAAATATGAAAAAGTAAAATGACCAGATGAAAGGAAGGCCAAACAATGATGTAATTAATACATTAAGTTGTGTCAGTTCAGCTAACACTGTGTCAGTTAAAGGCCTAATATTACGAAAATATTTATTTCACTTACTTATCAGTATGGCCGTGATTCAGTCACGGTAGTTGCGGGTGTCACAGATTCTGTGTCTTTTGCTAGTGTCCACGATTTTTGAAGATGTGCGTGACTTGCAGGCATGTTAGTAAATTGTGTTCAATCTGTATGAGATTTTATTGGAAAGTGTTTCTCCTTAACATTAAATTTCACATTTAAAAAAAAATAATAATAATTAATAATTATGTATTTTAAACTAGCTCCAACACCGTACTTCATGTCCTTTTTTTTTTTTTTTAAATACTTTGTGAAAGTTATGTTAACAGTTCATAAATTCAGTGTGTCTGTATGTGTGTTACGTCTTGACACAACATTAAACCAATCAGAGAGTTGAAGTGGTGGGTTTTCTGTGTTACTCAAATTCTTTGTTGTATTACAGTGCCGTGAAAGTATTTGCCTCCCATCTGATTTTTGCATTTTTGCACATTTTTCACATTGAATTTGGTCAGATCTTTTGGTGGGCTCTAGTAGTAGTAGTATATAGAGGGAGTCAGAGAAAAAATGACACCAGAGTTTGGTGCTTCTTTCATTTGTCTGGTGTACAAGGAAATAAAACATGCAATCTTCAATTGTGAAAAAGTTATTGCCCCCCTAGTTAACTCAACACAATTAAAGGGATAATTAGGGTTAGCTGTTTGAATACATTGGTAACAATCAGGCCTGATTTGGGCCAGCCCTGTCCAATTAAATCTGACTAACTTTGGCTCTTACCATCAGAGTGAAGTTGTCAGCACACAGGTTCTAGAGGCACATCCTGCCACAATCAAAGGAAATTCCTGAAGACCTCCGGGGGAAAAAAGTTGTTGATGCCTATCAGTCTGGAAAGGGTTACAAAGCCATTTCTAAGGCTCTGGGGCTCCACGAAACCACAGTCACAGCCATATTGTCCAAATGGAGAAAGTTTGGGACAGTAGTGAATCTTCCCAGGAGTGTCCATTCTGCCAAAATCTCACCAAGAACAAGGTGTAAAATCGTCCCAGAAGTCACAGAACCCTAGAACAACATTCAGGGATCTGCAGGCCTCTCTTGCCTCGGCTAAGGTCAGTGTTCATGACTCCACTATCAGAAAGACATTGGGCAAAAATGTGATTCATGGCAGAGTAGCAAGGTGGAAACCACTGCTCACTAAGAAGAACATGAATGCTCGTCTCAAGTTTGCCAAAAAGCACCTGGATGATCCTCAAGAGATCTGGAACAATTTTCTATGGACAGATGAGTCAAAATGTGAAATTTTTGGCCAACATGGGCCCCATTATGTCTGGTGAAAACCAAACACTGCATTCCACAGTAAGAACCTAATACCAACAGTCAAGCATGGTGGTGGTAGTGTCATAATTTGGGGATGCTTTGCTTCATCAAGACCTGGACGACTTGTCATCACTGAAGGAACCATGAATTCTGCTCTGTATCAGAGAATTCTACAGGAGAATGTCAGGCCAGCCGTCCGTGAGCTGAAGCTGAAGCACAGCTGGGTCATGAAGCAAGACAATGATCCGAAACACACAAGCAAGTCTACATCAGAATGGGTGAAGAACAAGATATTTAAAAGTTCTGGAATGGCCTAGACAAAGTCCAGACCTAAACCCCATTGAGATGTTGTGGAAGGACCAGAAACAAACAATTTATGCTCGAAAATCCACAATGTCACTGAGTTGAAGCAGTTCTGCATGAAAGGAGCGAGTCAAAATTCCTCCCCGGCGCTGTGAGAGACTGATCAATAACTACAGGAAGCGTTTGGCTGCAGTTATTGCTGCTAAAGTCTAAGGGGGCGATTACTTTTTCACACGGGGGCATTGGGTGTTGCATAACTTTCTTTAAAAAATAAATGAAATAAGTATCAAAATGTTGTGTTATTTGTTCACTCAGGGTCCCTTTTATCTAATATTCGATTTTGGTTGAAGATCTGATAACATTCAGTGTTAAAAATATGCAAAAATGCAGAAAATCCGACAGGATACTAATAGTTTTTCACGGTACTGTATATATTTAAGGTGAGACAAGTATATTTTTCTATTAAAAGCGCTCACGGCTATAATGTTCTGCTGCCCAGCTGTACAGAATTCCTGGGGAGAACCCTTAATAAATATGATATATATATATATATATATATATATATATATATATATATATATATATATATATATATATATATATATATATATACACACACACACACACACACACACACACACACACACACACTACTATATCGCGGTTGGCTCCCCATTTTTACTGTCTAACTGCGTATCACTTAGCTGCAACATACATAGGCACTTAGAATTACTGTTCGTTTCGTTTCATTTTATTTTGTACTGCACATCACAAACAACAATATACAAAACAATTAAAAGCAAAGCATTAATATTGTACTGTTATCATACACACACACACATTGCACAATAACACAAAGCAAACTAAATATCTACTTGCTGAAGGTGTTTTTATTTCAGATAACGAGGTGTTCACGTATGGCAGCAATGCACTAGCAAAAGCCACGAGGCAGTGACGTCAGCTCCCTAGCAACAAGCCTTGTATGCTGTTGGGAATGTATTCTTTCAATGCAGCGCGTTTGTGCATTTGAGAAAGGAGAGTAAGACTCAGGAAATTAGTTGGAGAGTGAAGTTGATGAGAAGCAGTTACCCTCTGCTGTACAAATTAAAACAGTGTGCTGGTTTTTATACAAAAAATAATACACAAAACACTTCTGGCAACTGTCTTTCAGGGTTAGGCACCACTGGTGACAGCAACACCAAAATGCTGCCTCTCCTTTAAAAGCCTGAGTCAATATTTGAATCGTTCAGAGGAAGAACCATATATGTGCACTATGAGTAGTTATTATTCAGGGTTTACAGATGTAATGTGGAAGAACAGTATACTCCAGCGATTTGTGATTTAGTGGGAAAACAGTATATATCACATGACAAGGAATATTTCATTAAAATGTTTCATATGTTTCCAAAATACATTCTGACTTTAATTGCATTCATTAGGGAAACTAAGTATGGTTTTACAAAATAATTTTGAATAAAATCGTTGTCATTGTAATACATTTGTAAATGTGCACAATTTTAAATGTTGTTTTTATAAAGATCTTAAAAGGCTTGCTACTATAATAATTTATTTTGAAGTCTCTGTGCCTCATTTGTGCTTGTTCTGGGGTCAACATCGCTGAGCAAAACCAAGAACTGTGCCTGTAACCAGATAACTTATAGTGGCTATAACCAGATCACTCATATCAACAGTGCCTGTAACCAGATAACTAATAGTGGCTATAACCAGATCACTCATATCAACAGTGCCTGTAACCAGATAACTAATAGTGGCTATAACCAGATCACTCATATCAACAGTGCCTGTAACCAGATAACTTATAGTGGCTATAACCAGATCACTCATATCAACAGTGCCTGTAACCAGATAACTAATAGTGGCTATAACCAGATCACTCATATCAACAGTGCCTGTAACCAGATAACTAATAGTGGCTATAACCAGATCACTCATATCAACAGTGCCTGTAACCAGATAACTAATAGTGGCTATAACCAGATCACTCATATCAACAGTGCCTGTAACCAGATAACTAATAGTGGCTATAACCAGATCACTCATATCAACAGTGCCTGTAACCAGATAACTAATAGTGGCTATAACCAGATCACTCATATCAACAGTGCCTGTAACCAGATAACTAATAGTGGCTATAACCAGATCACTCATATCAACAGTGCCTGTAACCAGATAACTAATAGTGGCTATAACCAGATCACTCATATCAACAGTGCCTGTAACCAGATAACTAATAGTGGCTATAACCAGATCACTCATATCAACAGTGCCTGTAACCAGATAATTCATAACAAGGCTGGACACAAGACTAGAAACCCCATCCACAACACTGTCAAGAGTAAGACGGGCCACCATGAACTGCAGCGATATAATACAAACACGAAACACACCCCCGCACCACACAGGGGGTTCCCAGCGGCTGCAGGGAATTCAATTCCATTGACTCACCGCTCTCTTTCTCTTTCTCTTTCTTTCTTTCTCTCTATCTTCTATCCCTTCTGTTTTCTCGTGTCTTTTTCTCCAAGCAGCCCAACCAATGGAACTTCCGGTCCCGACTGGTGCGCTGATGTAAAGATTCCTCCGCAGCGGGTGAAACCAACGCCTTCATGATGCGAGTGCAGCCCGTCTGGGACTCTGCGGTGTGTTCTGGTGTATGGATAATGAACAGGACTCTGGACACTGGTTGCCGGTTTCTGGTCTTTTATTGTAAATTAGATGAAATAAATGCAGTGAATACAATGGAATGAATGGTGTTGGGCTTCTCTATGTTGCAAGCAGGGCACACCTGTCCTCAGTAGAGCCAAAGACAGACTGAGCTGCATTCAATTGATAATACAATAATACAGCTACTTCACTGACCATTACTCAAAACTAATAACATTCTTACAGTGTATAGAAAAATATATATACTTTTCTGCTGCAAAGATTTAACATTTTAAAAGGAAACTATGACAAAAGGAATTGCCCCTAATAAATCAATAAGAAATAATACATTTATAAATCAAATATATCGTTCAGATAAAAGCTCTAGATTATAAAAATAAATACCTTTTTTGTGTCAAACACATTACATTAAAGACCACCGACTACATTGTAAATAATGGCAACTCTGCCACATACATGCAACAATACAACTGTAGATTAACATACCTAAATTAGATTAAATAAATGCAGTGAATACAATGGAATGAGTGGTGATGAGCTTCTCTATGTTGCACGCAGAGCACACCTGACATGAGGAAAAGTAAAGCAAGCGAGTGCTTACACGTGGGAAGCTACAGACACCCTGCTAGCATGCACTGAAACTAGCCAGCCTAACACAGCAACACTCGGTAAAACATAACATATAACATATTTACATAAAGTTTCGCTTGTTCTAAACGTTTATATTATATGTACATTGGCGCATACGTAAACACATACCTCTCCTTGGTAGAGCCAAAGCCAGCCTGAGGAGTAAAAACTGTGCGCTGCTGACTGGATTGTCCCGCAGGCCAGAGCAATAGATATTCTCCACCGATATGTAAAAATAAAAACTAACGGAAGGATTTGGGTGAAATACATACAAATGAATATTAATACTCGTTACATGAGTACCGGTTTGTTTCGGAGCGTGTTTTGTGAAAGCAGTTTGACCAGTTCCTCGAGTGAAATAAAAGACTCATTTGTACACACAGTGTTAAGAGTGAAAAGCTAAATACCTCACTGGGTCTCACACTATGGACCACTTCCAGTAACAAACTGTATAAACCACAGTGAAAACAAACATGAAGATAACTTGCACACATAACACAAAATAAATATATAGACCCATGTAAATATACACACTTTTTGTGATGTTAGAACAGCGTATTGGGGGTGTTGATAGTTCCCCTCTAACTTGCATACTGAAAGTAGCATGTCAAAGCAAGAAGCAGTCTAACCAGCAGACTATGCTTGTGTAATCACAACTCAGAGGCTGGCAGACCACACAGGACTACAAAAACTGACAATGGATTCTGGGGGTTGTAGTTTTTCATGTTTGCATCATTACGTGACTGAACCGTGTGAAGGCTGCATTAGCCACTATATTAGATTTGTTTAGTTTTCCACCAAGCAGGTTGAGTAATACAAACTAGGGTTAGTACAAAAATGTAATAGATATATGTATGTTGTATTTATTTATTTTTGTGCATATGTTGGACACTTAATGTACTTGGTTCTGTAAACACGAACACCCACCTTTACTTTATCATAGGGTTTGTTTCCAGAATTCTGTACTTTATGTATGGGTTTTATAACATGCATACTAGTCAACACTGAGCTTTCAAAAAAGGAAGACTGCATGGGGAAGAACTCGGAAACAGGCCTTCACAGGCAGGGTTACCATATGACTTGGAATCAACTCCCCAGTAATGTTGTTGAAGCTGACACCCTGGGATCCTTCAAGAAGCTGCTTGATGAGATTTTGGGATCAATAAGCTACTAACAACCAAACGAGCAAGATGGGCCGAATGGCCTCCTCTCGTTTGTAAACTTTCTTATGTTCTTATGTTCTTATGTTCTTATGACTTCATATACACTAGAACAGTTTTGCGATAGTTTTTTAGGATGCATGAAAAATAACCTGAATGCATGCCTACCACAAGATTCCCAAAGCATGACAAATACAGACACAAACTGCACGGCAGGAAATATGGACTGTAGATCCTGACATGTTACCATTACCATTACCATGAATGAACAGTTATCCATCTATCTATCTATCTATCTATCTATCTATCTATCTATATATATATATATATATATATATATATATATATATATATATATATATATATATATATATATATATATAGATAGATAGATAGATAGATAGATAGAAATCATTTTGGTCCCGAGACCAAATAAAGGACTCTGGTTATTCCTGTTAATGCCAACACATTACATATTATATGTGTGTGTGTGTGTGCGTGCGTATGTATATATATATATATATATATATATATATATATATATATATATATATATATATATATATATATATATATATATATATATATATATATATATTGCTGTTCACACCATATTGAGAGTGGCCTGATCAGGAATTACCACATCATCAAATAAGCAAAACATACAATGCAGCAGAGAGAATCCCATTAACACAGTCATTTTGACACTCATATGATTAGTTAGGCACCCACCTTAAAATAAAAACAAAAATATTTAAACAGGCTTTACAAAAACAAGATTTTTTATTACTATACTTTGCAAAGAGATACAACTCCAGCTACAAAGACAACCACTGAACACACATCCATTGCAGCTCCCAGAAGAGACCACACAGTGACTTGGGCTGCAATGGAATTAAATAAAAAAAAACAGTTAATGGACAACAAAAATAGGACTGCAGTTGTGCATATTACTACTTCAAGCTGTAAAATAAAGGGATTCATCTCTTCAGCTTAATTGAGCCATGTGGTAGGCAATGGTTCATCGGTGACGTCCCGGCCAGAATGAAGAACTGAAAACACACAGGTACTGCAGTTGCAAAAGACCCGCTGTTCGCCCTTTTATTTCAAACACAAAAATATATAAAATATTTAAACAAACATGAAACACTGCTCACAGAGAAAAGTTAAATATTTAAACAAATATAAATCACGAACACAAAATACAATCAGGCTGGGCAATAGCCTTCACTGATCTTTATTATTTTTAAATTTCCTCTCGCTCGCATTCTCCACTTCTGAACATCCCACCCCGAGTGCAGAGAGCTGCCGGCTTTTATGCAGGTGACCATCTCCCGATTTTAGCAACAAATGAATCACTTAATTAATTCGGGAGATTGTCACCTTCTGCACGATGTTTTTAATCATTGCTGGCAGAGGACAAGTTACTCCCGCGCCTCTTCCAGAACATGTCTAAATAAAAACAAAACAAGAACCAAACAATAACAAAACAAAACATACGGCTACGCCGTCATATTTAATAACCACGACTTTCGCCTTCATAAAACACAATAAATAAATCATAAAACAAACAAATACAAAATAACACAGGGGCGGAGGGGGAGACCCCGTTCTAAAAATAAACAACTAAATGTACCGGGCTGCCCGCCCTGTTATAGGCCGGAAGACACAAATGCCTTCACTGCACCACCATCCATCTCTTCAGCACTGCGACCTACAGGAGGAATTAGGAGTCTACTAAACAAACTGGACAAGAGAAATGCATGCACATTGCACCTCAAAATACAAGGGTCTTCATAAGTACTTCACAGCAGGGTAATCCTCAGCTCCATAGAGGTCATTGTAGGTTGAATCTGCAGAAACGCAAGGGAGAATTTACAGGCGGAAACACACTGCTACAGCATCTATACTATTTTACTTTCCAAGTCATACCCAATGCAGCCGCATGATGACCATAAGGTCCCCCAAACCAGGAAGGACTCCAGGTGCAGGATTATTCTGGTACAAGAACTGTACTACCTTGGTGTCATTGAGCAGATAGTGACAGGCAACTCTCAGCCTGGAAAGAGGAGATGGGTTAGTAGAGCTTCAAGCTCTCATAAAGATTCTCAATTTGTGAAGCAATCCTTACCAGTAAGATGCGAACAGCACTTCATTCTCATAAGACAGGAGGTTGTTGTCAAACTGGGAGAGAAATCACAAAGGGTCAATTGCAACGATTTAGTAGAGAGCTGCATACCAAATTGTGGACTAACTAATATGGTACTATCTCAGGATCATCCCCAGCTGCTAACTTAGTACCAATTGCAATTTCAGAATTAAGATGATATGATTTTTGGTTGTGAATAGATCAGTTTCGTAATTGTCAATATATTTTGGGGTTTTTTCATATTTGCTCCAGTTATTATTATGATATTATTAAGTGTCTACAGAAATTGTTGGACTAACTTAGTATTGTTTTAGTAACCCTCTAGAAGGCAACAGCAGTTATTTTGGGTTTGTTGCAATTGAGACACATTAATATGCAGCTGATGAGCTGCTTCGTCAGTTGCAATCGGTATTAACTTGCATACTGGTTTAGTACCATCCTCCGTACCAACTACAAGATCATCCCCAGTTAGTATGTGCCTTTCAGTTCATTGCAATTGAAACGAAAGGTCTACAGGCAGCACATGCAATGCCATATTCAAGAGTCATATCAACTGTCAAAGCACCTTGTCAACTGGACAATTAGTTCAATACGATGGTGGCATTTTTCAGGTGGCAAGCGCCCACGATTCATGCAAGTAGTTCAGCCAATGATTGATTCAGGATTTTGTGGTCACCCCTTGTCAACATGTTGAAGAACCTCCTCAAATATGATTTCACATGTGTCAATATTAACCCTTCAATTTGTTCCACAGGAGTTGACATTGAAGTAGAAAACCGCATTGACAGCATCAGACTGGAGAGGCCAGCAACTAGGATCCCTTAGAGTTAGTTGACTTGGAGACAAGCTGGGGACAGATTCCACTTTCACAGCAAGACCTGCCATTTGGATCCAGGTTAAGGAAAGATTATAACTCCAATACCACTTTAGGTAACCTTTTGCCAATCTCAAAAGCAGCTATTATATGAATGTTTGGTCTGCAGGTGAGTTACCAATCATCTTTGTAGGGAAACTGCAGGACAGAGAGAAGTCAGCCACCACAACCACGGTCTCTGTATCCTTCAAGGTCAAGTCAAGCCTGCTTCTGATGCCTGAAGAGCTGATCACCTACAGAGACAAAACATCAGGTCAGTAATGTGTTGAAAGGTCAGGGGCAGAATGTAGCTTCTGGTGTCTGGAGGAGCTACCTGAAAGAAAAGGAAAGGTTTGTAGATTAAACCATAGAGGTCAGACAGCAAGAAGCACATCCACAGGAAGCAAGTGTTTTCAAAGTGCAATTGGATGGTTGAACAGGTGAGATGGTACCTTTTGCTTCACATTGGGGTCCTCAAATAACACCTGGAGAGTTAAGGTCTTTGATCCATTGGGAAAGACATGCTCCTGGACATTATAACCTTTTAGGTTGGCTTCTGGCACAGTTAAAGTCTCTGGTCCAACTATAATTTTGACAAGCTCCACATCAGACAGGAGTATATACAAACATATATATTGTGAAGGATTGGTTAGGAAAAGAACAAAACGTGAAAGAAAATGTAAACTAACTGGATGGTAAACAATGAAAGCAAATAATATAATGTGCTTGGGATTAAAACTAAAGATGGGTGAATTAATAAATTGGTAAATGATAACCGTGTTCAATAATGGAGACTTAAAAGTAATTAAGTAATTCAATTTAAAATAAATATGTCTTCTTTAGTAGAGCCCATACATACTGGATTCAGGACCAACTCCAGGTTAATTTAACTTAATGAACTAATTAATTATGTTTACAAGGGTGTGAGTGTGTGTGTTTCAGGGTGGGTGATGGTAGGAGTTTGGTTGGGAGAGCTGGAGAGCTAGCGGTTATTGTGAGCATTGTGGAACTGAAAAACGAACTATTGGAAAGGCATTTGGATTACGATTTGAATTAAGATTTGGTTTTGGTGACGAGGTAACAGGCTTAGCCTGCCTTGTTATTAATTAAGAACATCGACTGTTTAGATAGGGCCTGAGATCGGGCTAGGTTTTGTTTTGTTTTTTTTCTTTTGTTGTAAATAATAAACGCATGCTACAGCGTTTCCAGGCTTCCTGTGTCTAAAGTGTTTATTTGGAGAAGAAAAACGTGTGACCAGAGGGCAATCTGTCACTACATGTTTCATGAGCTGAAATAAAAGATCCCAGAAATTTTCCATATGCACAAAAAGCTTATTTCTCTCAAATTTTGTGCACAAATTTGTTTACATCCCTGTTAGTAAGCATTTCTCCTTTGCCAAAATAATCCATCCATCTGACAGGAGTGGCATATCAAGAAGCTGATTAAACAGCATGATCATTACACAGGTGTTCCTTGTGCTGGGGACAATAGAAGGCCACTCTAAAATGTGCAGTTTTGTCATGCAACACAATGCCACAGATGTCTCAAGTTTTGAGGGAGCGTGCAATGTCATGCTGGCTGCAGGAATGTCCACCAGAACTGTTGCCAGAGAATTGAATTTTCTTTTCTCTACCATAAGCCGCCTCCAACATCGTTTTAGAGAATTTGGCAGTACGTCCAACTGGCCTCATAACCGCAGACCACGTGTAACCATGCCAGCCTAGGACCTCCACATCTGGCTTCTTCACCTGCGGGATAGTCTGAGACCAGCCACTGGGACAGCTGATGAAACTGTGGGTTTGCACAACCGAAGAATTTTTGCACAAACTGTCAGAAACCGTCTCAGGGAAGCTCATCTGCATGCTCGTTGTCTTCACCAGGGTCTTGACCTGACTGCAGTTCGGCGTCGTAACCGACTTCAGTGGGCAAATGCTCACCTTCAATGGCCAGTATCACATTGGAGAAGTGTGCTCTTCACAGATGAATCCTGGTTTCCCTTTCACATCTCAGGATAGAAGGGAAAATGAATGGAGCAAATACAAAGAAGTCCTTGAGGAAAACCTGCTGCCCTCTGCAAGAAAGCTGAAACTGGGTGGGAAGTTCACCTTTCAGCGTGACAATGACCCAAAGCACACAGCCAAAGCTACACTGGAGTGGCTAAGGAACAAAAAGGTAAATGTCCTTGAGTGGCCCTGTCAGAGTCCCGACCTAAATCCAATCAACACTCCCTAAGGAACTTGACAGCTTGAACAGTTTTGTAAAGGCTGGTCAAATATTAGATCTATCGTTTCAACGCAAAGTTGGTAGAGACCTATCCAACCTGAGTGTCGACATTATAATTACTGCCAAAAGGTGCTTCCACAGGTTTAAAAATTTTAATTAAATGTATGGAATACTTTGAGACTTACGTGACAAAATTTGTTTATACAATAAGTTTCAAGTTCCACCCTTATCTAGAAACTATATCCGTGACAAAATAAAAAAATAAAGTTTATTTCATTATAGTAGTATCATTTTCATGGGGGATACAATAATAATAATTTCAATATTATTTTTTGCAAACATAAGGATTTTGAAATGTTAAACGTTTGTAAAGGCAATAACTCGTCAGTTTTCAAATGTCAACTGGCACAGTCTAAATGCTCTATCTTTATATTTTCAGTTTTTATCTATTTCCTTTGCATTTTATAAAATGTCCCTTTTCAATAGATTTATTTTCTTCCACATGTACACATTTACACCTTACAAGGGTCTAAACCATTCACTTTTTTTTTTTTTTTTTTATTGTGCACTGTTCAATAATATGCATTTCCAATTGCATTTCATTTTCAATGTGTGACATGGATTCGCTAATCGGCTACCTTTACTGTTATAAATGCAATAAAGAAGGAATTCCCAGAACGGACAGATGTTTCAGTCAAGCTTTTAAACACGTGTGCAAACGTGGTGCAGAGGCAGCCGAGACAATCGAGACTTTTGAGTAAGTACCCATTTTTGCTCGTGCCTTTAATTAGTTTATCAAAGAAAATTTTTGGGGTCCAACCAAAGTTAGCTGTGATTGGCTGAATTTGACAATGTTGCGCATCCTAGGATAAATTGCATTTTCATGTAATGTATGTTGTTTATCTTGTGTAGTAAATTGGATTTCAATTTCAGGTATGCTGTTTTGTCGTTTATAGATGATTGCATTATGTTGATGTAGCGATCTCGGTTAACGCAGACAGAGCACATCACACAGGGCAAGCACGAAGCCAGGACCTCAGCGCACTAAAGCAGTGCGCCGATATACGCTCCTTGCAGAGAAGCCCAATGTTTAGGTATCGGCGCTATGCTTTAATGCGGTCATGGGTTCACGCCCGCACTCTGGCTGTGTGTGGATTGCCTCCCCCAGTGTATATACTTTTTGTTAATTTAATAGGTGCTGTCTCCAGCATATTGTTGAAGTGTTAACGAGCTGCATTGTCGACGGCTTTCTGATGATGTAAAATCTGCAGCAGCTTTCAAACCCCGCGCTTGCGCATTAGAAAGCGGACAGTGGAAACCATTTGTGATCGTGCACAGTGTCAGCATTGCCTAGAGCACAGCGCTCCAAGAGCCAGCATGGCGAACTCCGCCGCCCACTTCCATCATCTCCTCGACCCCGTCCTGGCTTCGAAAAGGGAGGCCAGCCAATCAGTCTCTCATGCTGGGGATAGAGTGTTCCTGCAGCCAATAATACGCGATGCTTCCAACCAGACCCGCCTTCTGCTAGCGACGCATTTCAGCCCAGGCGCTGGAGAGGTTTGCTGTGTTTATGTGTGGAGAGCTGGCTGCGGGCGCTGCTGCTTTACTGCACGCTGCCTCCTGCTGTTTAAAGTATTCAGCTTGGGGTGAAATGTTTTCTAGTAATTTGTGATTTCGTGTTTATTACGTGCACGGAGTTCCGGGAAGAGGATTCCGCTAGACCAGTCTCCCAGTAAAACCAGTGCAGATGGAGGTCAGTGTCTCCGTGTCGCTCTTTGAAGACGAGCTCGCCTCTGCCGTCGAGCTCGCAGTGAAAGCGGCTGTGGACTCCGTCTTGTGTGCGGTTACTAAAGCTGTCGGCAGCAAATTCACTGAATTCCGAGTGGAAATGACTGGAAAGGAGAAAGAGATTGAAAGTCTGAAGCGGAGATTGGAAATATCAGAGAGCGAGCTGAGAGCCGTGCGAGGGTGTGGAAACACTGCAGATACAGACATCAAACACCCTTTCATATTTCAGGGTAAGATTGATTTTATTGTGTGTTATTGCTCGGTCAAGCCAACACCTTAAACCACCTTCTATTGATAAGATCTTGGTTAGAATTTCTCTTTGGAGAAGTTTGAACGTGTTTGATTATTATAAGCGCTGTTAATGTTACAGATGTGTCCTAATATTGGATATAAGGAGTCTAATCAAGGCACTGTATTATTTTATAGACCATAAGAACGAGGCAAATCTAACCTAGTCTCATTTACATTTAAGTAGGCATTCTAGAAACTAATAAACTACTAGACTGGTAAATCTTAACCCGTTTAATTAAAAAAAGACTGAAGTGGTATCCTTGTGGTAAAGTGATGTCTTGTGTAGAGTCCCGCAGAGACAGCCGCAGCCCGTATTGCAGAGGGTTGGAATAATGATTTGTGTTCTGTTATCAACATATTCAGCTCCAGTGCTGCTGAGTTTGCATTTGGTACAGTCTCTGCTGGTTCTTTTGCTTTAGTCCTAGGCCCTTATTGACACACACAGACACACACAGACACACACACACACACACACACACACACACACACACACACACACTTACTTTCCAGACCTAACTTCGAATAAAGGGGGCGGCAGCAGCACCCTGCTGCACCAATCCGCTGTAAGATTTTGGACCCTAGTGGTTCCACAAGTTCAATTAAGGGTTGAAGTTGGAGGAAATAATTACGACACAGTATAAGGTATCAACTAAATAATTTTATTGAGTCTCTAGATAACAGAATAACATTTATATAAGCAGTAGACAAAACCCCACGGACGGATATTACCCCAATTCTCTGGCCGGAGCGCAGGTTTTGTTGTGATTTTTTTAGAATATGCTTCAATTCGAACTTTAGAGACATCCCCTGAAAATGATGCACCGTTGTTGACATGGATATTTTGTAATTGAAAGTATAAACAAGTATGTCAGTTGAACAGAAAAATGCTTTTGAAGTAGTGGTCTAACACATACACACAGTGTGTATTAAGAATGGATAGTGCTACACTGTATATTATACTGTAACAGTGTGTATTAAGAATGGATAGTGCTACAGTGTATATTATACTGTAACAGTGATTATTATTAAGATTAAGAATGGATAGTGCTACACTGTATATTATACTGTAACAGTGATTATTATTAAGAGTGGATAGTGCTACAGTGTATATTATACTGTAACAGTGATTATTATTACAGATATTATACTGTAACAGTGGATAGTGCTACAGTGTATATTATACTGTAACAGTGATTATTATTAAGAATGGATAGTGCTACAGTGTATATTATACTGTAACAGTGATTATTATTAAGAATGGATAGTGCTACACTGTATATTATACTGTAACAGTGATTATTAAGAATGGATAGTGCTACACTGTATATTATACTGTAACAGTGATTATTATTAAGAATGGATAGTGCTACAGTGTATATTATACTGTAACAGTGATTATTATTAAGAATGGATAGTGCTACAGTGTATATTATACTGTAACAGTGATTATTATTGAGAATGGATAGTGCTACACTGTATATTATACTGTAACAGTGATTATTATTAAGAATGGATAGTGCTACAGTGTATATTATACTGTAACAGTGATTATTATTTATACTGTAACAGTGTGTATTAAGAATGGATAGTGCTACACTGTATATTATACTGTAACAGTGATTATTATTAAGAATGGATAGTGCTACACTGTATATTATACTGTAACAGTGATTATTATTAATAGTGCTACACTGTGGATAGTGCTACACTGTATATTATACTGTAACAGTGATTATTATTAATGGATAGTGCTACACTGTATAGTGCTACACTGTATATTATACTGTAACAGTGATTATTATTAAGAATGGATAGTGCTACACTGTATATTATACTGTAACAGTGATTATTATTAAGAATGGATAGTGCTACACTGTATATTATACTGTAACAGTGTGTATTATTGTATTAAGATCTATCATTTGTACAAAACAACGTGATGCTGCAGTTTGTTTTGTTAGAATAATTCTAACCATAAAATAAATAAATCAATAAAGTACTTTGTAGCTCTGCGAATACATACCTAAATCAGGCATATCCCAAAGTATTCTTTGGTGGTTGTCTTCGAATTGAAAGGGAACTTGTGTTCTGTGTTAGTTTCCTTCAAAACTGTTATCACAATACAGTATGAGGTAACAAAAAGACATTCCTCAGACCCTGTGCTGAGACTGCAAGACTCCCTGCTTGGTTTCTAAGCCTGTTTGCAGTAGAGAAATGGATGTTTGCATTGGAACAGAGCGGCGCTCATGATGGTGATTGACAGGGAGGTAGAAGTGGATGCAGTGCTCCAGTGAGGTACAGCAGCTGAGAAAGCCCAGCAGGGCTGAGTCTTGTTTTGTACAGGATGTAGAATAAAAAGATGTTCATATGAAAATGCCTTTTCCTTCACTTTGTTCATAGGAACACAAACACAGTGTTATCCGATGATTGCAATGTAGAATAACAGGAATGGGATCAATACCAGAATGAACCAAAACCACCAAACTATTATACCAGCTCACCCCTATACGAAATAACTGAGGAGCAGTCACTCTAAATGCATGGTGCACATTATTGAGCACAGCAGATTGATCAAGGATTGTATCAAAATAAACCCTCCAAAGTAACTAACAGTTTTGTTTCCCACAGATCCCAAAGAGAGCCACGCTATCCCTGAATCTGAAACGCAGGAGGGGCCAAAGATAGAAGCAGTTTACACACAGGAGGAGTCCTTTGAGCAGGAGTGGTGTGCAAGTCTAATGCAGGTTACAGAGCTGACATTAATTAAAGATGAAGAAGTCCCTCAACAGGAATGTGTTCCTATCAAAGAGGAGTTCATAGAGCAGGAATGTGTCCCCATCACAGAGGAACCTCTTCATGAAAATAATGTCCATACACTTGAGGAGAACAACAATCTGGGATCCAGCCTGTGTGATGATTCTCCGTCTGAATGTGAACTGGGATTTAGAGGTAACCCTACAAAACAAGCAGCATTGAGCTGCCTATTCATCTTTCAAAACCTGGTACAGAACACCAGCAGTGTGCTTCACATTCATATTTTAACCAAGGGGAGCTGCCCAGCCACTCTGTCAACAAGGACATAACTGTGCTTGCTCCTGAGGCAGCTGCTAGATGAGCAGCCACTGCCCCGCCTCTTTAGAATGCTGTTAGATCAGCGGTGTCGTCACAGAGCTGCAGGGAGCACATGTCCCATCACTGGTGATGCCAAATCCACTCGGGTTGCTTAGCGTCACCAGAAGAAACATTTCAGTGCAGTACCTGCATATAAACCTGATCTTACACTTTTATAACTGAAAGCGATATTAAGTGAGGTGGAAATCGGTAGAGGTGAGACATATCACGATGCACAAGCCTCGATATGTATTGCAATTATATATGTATATATACATATACATATACATACAGTGGTTCTCAAAAGTATTCACCCCCCTTGGACTTTTCCATATTTTATTGTGTTACAACGTGGAATCAAAGTGGATTGAATTAGGCATTTTTGCCACTGATCAAAACAAAAAAAGTCCATAATATCAAAGTAAAACATAAAATCTAAATTAATTACAAATACAAAACAGAAAATAATTGATTGCATAAGTATTCACCCCCTTGAGTCAATATTTGGTAGAGGCACCTTTGGCAGCAATTACAGCCATGAGTCTATTTGGATAAGTCTCTACCAGCTTTGCACATCTGGACACTGCAATTTTTGCCCATTCTTCTTTGCAAAATTGCTCAAGCTCCGTTAGGTCCAGGCTTTGACTGGGCCACTCCAGGACATTGACCGTTTTTGTTTTTAAGCCACTCCAGTGTGGCTTTGGCTGTATGTTTGGGGTCATTGTCCTGCTGGAAGATTAATCTTCTCCCAAGTCCCAGGTCTCTTGCAGACTTCAGCAGGTCTTCCTCCAGGATTTCTCTGTACTTTTGCTGCATCCATTTTGCCCTCTATCTACACAAGCTTTCCAGGCCCTGACGCAGAGAAGCATCCCCATAGTATGATGCTGCCACCACCATGCTTCATGGTAGGGATGGTGTTCTCAGGATGATGTGCGGTGTTAGGCTTGCGCCAAACATAGCGCTTAGCGTTGAGGCCAAAAAGCTCTACTTTGGTCTCATCAGACCATAGAATCTTCTTCCACTTGGTCTCAGTTTCTCACATGCCTTCTGGCAAACTCTAGCCGAGATTTGATGCAAGTTTTTTCAACAAGTGGCAAAAAGAAAGCCATCTCCCATAAAGGCCAGTTTTGTGAAGCAACCAGGCTATTGTTGCTGAATGCACAGTGTCTCCCAGCTCAGCCGTGGAAGACTGTAACTCCTTTAGTGTTGATAGGCCTCTTGGTGGCCTCCCTGACTAGTGCCCTTCTTACCCGGATACTCAGTTTTTGAGGATGGCCTGTTCTAGACAGATTCACACCTGTGCCATGCTCTCTCCATTTCTTAATAATGGACTTTACTGTGCTCCGGGGGATATTCAGTTCTTATATCCTACCCCTGATTGGTGCTTTTGAAGAACCTGATTCCAGATTTGCTTCGAATGTTCCTTTGTCTTCATGATGTAGTTTGTTAGGAAATGTACTGACCAACTGTGGGACCTCCCAGAGACAGGTATATTTAACCTGAAATCATGTGAAACACCTTCATTGCACACAGGTGGACTCCATTCAACTAATTCTAAAGACTTCTAAAGACAATTGGTTGAACCAGAGTTTGTTTAGGTGTGTCATAGCAAAGGGGGTGAATACCTATACAATCAATTATTTTTTGTTTTATATTTGTAATTAATTTAGAACCATTTGTGAAATGTTTTTTTTTCACTTTGACATTATGGACTTTTTTGGGTTGATCAGTGGCAAAAACTCCTAATTAAATCCATTTTGATTCCATGTTGTAAGACAATAAAATGTGGAAAAGTCCAAGGGGTGAATACTTTTGAGAGCCACTGTAAATGTTTAATACTGAAGAAAATTATTGAATACATTTCATCAACAGGCTTCCAATTTCCAAGGATTGGGCTATATCTTCTACTACCACGATCCAAATACAGGCTAACATACTCCAATAACCCGAAACACAAGTTTTATAAATCTGTAGACTCCTTCTAACTGAAACTGCCAGAGTAAAAAAATAAAAAGTTTTAAAATCTGGCTTGTTCAGTGTTGTACGACTCCTATCTTGAAAGGACTGTTGGCAGACAAAGTTTCACTTTGTCATTTACCCTTTAGGACCAAGCGTTTTTCAGTGGGATGCTCCCCCAGGACAAGGGTTTGTTTTGGCTGTCGAATCTCTTCCTGTAAAAATCACTAGCAATCTATTTTTTTACAGCAGCATCTTGGAATTGGGATCGTTTTTTTTTTTTTTCCCCTAACACTGGGGAACATTCTAAAGCACTTCACACAACATACAAACTTTTCATATTGTTTTCAATATTTATATTTTATTTATTTATTTATTTTTAAACATTAACTATTTTTGTATTATGTATTCTGCTTTGAGAGCCTTGTATAAAAACGTGTTGCCCTCGGAAACAAGCAGGCAGTGAAGTTCAACCACTCCCCTTACAATTCACACGCAGCTACTGGATAACAGAATAAACCCCTTTATTTTTATTTGCTGATCAATACATGTGGCGCATTACAAATGAAAACATAATTTGTCATGTTTATTGCTGTATCACAATACAAAATCCACGGATTGTGGATCGGATCGTGTTATAAAAGATCACGATGCATCGATATTCTCATGAATTGTTACACCCCTAGAAATCAGTGGCTGGTAATCTGAATGATATTCAGACTGGCAAATTTCAATATGCAGAGATAGAGTTAAGATTTCAGATAACTGCAAGGCCAAGGCAACCCATTTTTTCTGTTCAATCTGTGGCTCAAGGTACTGCTTTTGTACTTGTAAACGCATTATTTTGGTTTCTGAAAAGACAAATGTGTGGAATAACAAACCCCCTGCAGCCCTGCATAGTTCTACATGCCGTGTGTCTTCAATACAGGCAGAATAAAAAGGCAAGGTGCAGAGCGGGGGATTGCAATTGGGATTCTGTTTTTAGAAGCACAGCAAATATTAATTATCAAAAACAGAATATTAGATAAATAGCAGTACTATCACCATACAGGTACTAAATAGGATTTTTCATGACCCAGTGTTGGCTCGAATTTAAAATATTCCAGTTTAATCTGTTAAAAAAAAAAAAAAAAAAAAAAGCATGTTGTTTTTCATTTTCCACTTGACTGATATGATGTCATTCTTGCTGTGACTGAAACTTGCAGGATACTAACTGGTAAATGAGTCCGCCTCATCTCAAGCAACCAATCACTGAGCTGCTCTCTCGCTTGTGTTCAGAACAGTGCATGTGGAAGAATGCTCTACACTAACCTTTGTGTCTCTTCTCTTTCTTTCTTTAGGTTCCAAAGTAGATGAAGGAGAACACGACTCCACTCCATCACCCCAGTGCAAAAACGCTTCTAGTGGCAAACCACAGTGCAAGAAGCACAGAGAAACATCACCCCAAGAAGAGTATGTGAAGACATTGAGGACTCACTCAGTTAAAATCCCTTCTTTACAAGACAGACCCCCTCTTACTGTGGAGAGTAGAGAGACACCACATTCTGCATGTTCTAACAGTTCTGAAACCCAGAGCAACTTGAAGACCTTGCCTCAATCTATTACAGGTGGGAAGAGTTCCTGTCAGTTAGACGTTCCTGAAACTCACAAGGGAAATCACACAGGAGGGACTACATTTTCCTGGGTTGATTGTGGGAAGAGTTTCAATCATATATCACTGCTTAAAAGACACCAGCGCATTCACACAGGAGAGAAACCTTCCCACATACAGTCCAGTGATAAGAGTTTCACACAGTTAGGAAATCTTCATTCACAACAGCGCATTCACACAGGAGAGAATCCTTATCACTGTGCTGTTTGCGGGAAGAGATTCAGTCACTTAGGAAACCTTAAAATCCACCAGCGCATTCACACAGGAGAGAAACCTTATCACTGCACAGTTTGTGGGAAGAGATTCAGCCAGTTAGGAGACCTTAATAAACACAAGCGCATTCACACAGGAGAGAAACCTTATCACTGTGCTGTTTGTGGGAAGAGATTTAGTCAGTTAGGAGACCTTAATAAACACAAGCGCATTCACACAGGAGAGAAACCTTATCACTGTGCTGTTTGTGGGAAGACATTCAGCCAGTTAGGAAATCTTAAAAGACACCATAAAATTCACACAGGTGTGTAATCCTATCCCTGCATTAGTCGGAGAATGTTAACCCTTTAACCTCCCCAGAAGTGGTATATATCATCGGAATTGCACAGCCCGAAGTGGTTTATACATCTTATAACACGGCTACCTGTCGTTTGGGTGAATTAAAAATAATTAAAATAATTAAAACACATTTTAAATTAAGACTAAACCAGAAACTTTTAATTTCTATACACCCGCAGTGTAATATGGTCCCACATTTAATTTAATGTAATTTATTGTTCGCTTATTAAAAATAAATTGCACTTGTTCATTTATTGTGAATTTCTGCATCGAAAGTGCCGTCTCATATGAAACCAGAGGACTGAGCACCCGCTGGTGATGGGCAGAGTTTCAAATGACACAGAGGAAGTAAGAAGAGCAGCTGCCATGGATGCTGAAGCTGTGTCTTCAAGTGAGTTTGCGTACTCGTTATATGCGAGGCACACATATTCAAGTCTGTTTTCATCCTTTTGGAAGTTTTTGTTGGTTGTGTGACACGCTTGTGTCCAAGTCGTGCCAGATTAAGTTGAAGATCAAACCAGACCTTACACACCAGTCTGACCGCGGTGTTGGGACAGTGCCTCAGTTTCCCACAGACACTTAAAATCCAGGCCGGTAATTCGGGGGAGGGGTGGTGTCTGGCCTTGTTTTTACCTGCTTTTCTAAAAGTTTTCATGACTGACAGGAATACATATTGCTGGTTTTAAACTCGCTGTCAGCAGAGATGTAAAAACTTCTACAGTTAAAACATCTGTTTAGTCCAGCTCATTGTTATAAAACTGGAGACTGAATAATAAAATCCCATCTGTTGTTGGGATTTTTTTTTGACTTCCTTAAAATGAATGTCCATGTTTTTAAACTAGTCTTAAAGTACATTAACAGCCCATGCTGTATTTTTTCAATCTTTGTTTTCTTCTGTTTCATTTAGCTGTTCCTCTACTGGTGTGTGTCTACTCCTTACAGTTGCTGGTGCACTTATTTGTATTTTTTGTTTCCGATGAACTGCTGTCTTCACTCAGGAAGTCGGTGTTGTACCAGTTATCTGGAGTTTCATCCCCAAATATATTAAAGGAAATAGGTGGAATAT